>NC_057802.1:6821916-6853333 GCF_018294505.1 Triticum aestivum | reverse complement strand
TGACTAAATGATATTTTTCTTTTGATCATTCTCCTGCCATAAAAGCCTGGCTCTGAAAAAATTCATACGTTTGCTCACCCCAATGGGTAGCCCATAAAACGACATCATAAAATAAGGTATGCCTGTCAAAGAAGATTGTATTAATGTAACCCTCCCTGCACTGGCAAGTAATCTACCTTGCCAAGTTTCACATTTTTCTCTCCATTTTGCTCTCATGAGGTTTCCAATGTTTATTACCAACTCTATTTTTATCAACTGGTAGTCCTAAATATTTCATAGGCAAAGCACCTACCGGACATGTAAAGATTTTGCATATTCATCTTTTTTTATTAATGACCTCCCCAAATAGAAATAACTCACTCTTATGAAAATTGATCTTCAGACCAGACATTTGTTCAAAGAGGCACAAGATATATTTCAAATTATGAGCACTATCTAGATCATCTTGCAATAAGAAAATAGTATCATCTGCATATTGTAACATGTTAACCCCATTTGGAACATTTTCATTTAGTACCCCTTTAACCAGACCATTTTTCCTAGCATTATCAAACATAATAGCTAGTGCATCAGCAGCCAGATCAAAATTGAGAGGTGACGAAGAGTCCCCATGCCTCAGCCCTTTGTGGGTAAGAAAATATTTTCCTAAATTTTCATTAACCTTCACACAAACTTTTCCCCCTCTAGTGGTTTCCATCACCCAGTCTATCCATTTATCAGGGAATCCTTTTAATCTAAGCATTTGAAAAAGAAAAGACCATTTGATTTTATCATAAGCCTTTTCAAAATCGATTTCAACAAGAGGGCACTTTGCTTCTTCTTTTTTAGGCTCTTTAGAGCTTCATGTAGAATTAGGACCCCTTCCATAATATATCTGCCTTTGACAAAAGCAGTCTAGACAGGGAATATAACATCAGCAGCCACTAAATTTAGTCTATTCATCAATACTTTTGTAATAATTTTAAAGCAGACATTCAGTAGGCATATAGGCCTAATTTTTTGTATTTTGTTGGCATCCTTACCTTTAGGGACTAGAGTTATAATCCCATAATTCAATCTGCTAATATCAATTTTCATTTTTGCAAAATCATCCAATAAGGCTTTGAGGTCATTTTTCACCAGTTCCCAGTAATGCTGATAAAATTCAGCTGTAAATCCATCTGGGCCAGGTGATTTGTTATGTGCCATTTTAAAGACAACCTTCTTAATTTCTTCCAAATAGAATTCCTCAATCAGAATATCTCTATATATAGCTTGTATCTTGTTTGGGTTATCAATGTTAAGAGAGACTGAAGAGTCATCAGGGGGACCATACAGGTTTTTGTAGAAAGCAGTGATGTAATCTATCAGATTTTTTTCTCCCTCAATAGTCCCCTCATCCTGTTCCAGTCTATTGATTCTATTTCTTCTAAGTCTCCCATTAGCTTTAGCATGGAATAATTTTGTGTTACTATCCCCCTCTAATATTTCATCTATCATAGCTCTCTGTCTCCATTTAGCCTCTTCCTGTTGAAGAAGTCTATCAAGTTGTGCTCTCAGCTCCATTTGTTCTTTTCTATCAGCAGCTGTAAGACCATTCAATTCACAATGTTTATCAATAATATCTAGTTTCATCAGAATATCTTTTTTTAACTCTAAGTACCAGGCATTCATATTCCTGTTCCACCCTTTGAGTTTAGGTCTAAGCAACCTAAATTTACCTAGCAGTCTGTCTATACTGTTACCATTTACACTTGGATCATTCCAAACCTCCTGTACAATTTTATCAATACCTTCCCTCAGAAACCAGGCATTTTCAAATCTGAAAATTGGATCAGTTTTTTGAATATCCCCAGAGTCTAAGAAAAGAGGGGTATGATCAGACTTCTCTCTAGTCAAAAATGTAACCTGGGTTAAAGGGTAAGCCTCCTCCCATTCTGTACTACATAGAGTTCTATCTAGTTTTTTGAAGGTGGGGATAGGTAAATTATTCCCCCATGTAAATTGTCTCCCATTCATCTCAAGCTCTCTCACCCCAGCCTGTTCTAGAATGGCATTAAACAAAAAAACTCCAGTGTCCAGGAGACCCTTGATAACCCACAAGTATAGGGGATCGCAATAGTTTTCGAGGGTAGACTATTCAACCCAAATTTATTGATTCGACACAGGAGAGCCAAAGAATATTCTCAAGTATTAGCAGTTGAGTTGTCAATTCAACCACACCTGAAAGATTTAATATCTACAACAAAGTATTTAGTAGGAAAGTAGTATGGAAGTAGCGATAACGATGGCAAAAGTAACAGTAGCAATTTTTGTAGTAATTATAACAGTGGCAACGGAAAAGTAACTAAGCAAAGATCAATATGTGAAAAGCTCGTAGGAAATGGATCAGTGATGGATAATTATGTCGGATGCGATTCCTCATGCAACAGTTATAACATAGGGTGACACAGAACTAGCTCCAGTTCATCAATGTAATGTAGGCATGTATTCCGAATATAGTCATACGTGCTTATGGAAAAGAACTTGCATGACATCTTTTGTCCTGCCCTCCCGTGGCAGCGGGGTCCTATTGGAAACTAAGGGATATTAAGGCCTCCTTTTAGTAGAGTACCGGACCAAAGCATTAACACTTAGTGAAATACATGAACTCCTCAAACTACGGTCATCACCGGGAGTGGTCCCGACTATTGTCACTCCGGGGTTGTCGGATCATAACACATAGTAGGTGACTATTGACTTGCAAGATAGGATCAAGAACACACATATATTCATGAAAACATAATAGGTTCAGATCTGAATTCATGGCACTCGGGCCCTAGTGACAAGCATTAAGCATAGCAAAGTCATAGCAACATCAGTCTCAGAACATAATGGATACTAGGGATCAAACCCTAACAAAACTAACTCGATTACATGATAAATCTCATCCAACCCATCACCGTCCAGCAAGCCCGCGATGGGATTACTCACGCACGGTGGTGAGCATCATGAAATTGGTGATGGAGGATGGTTGATGATGACGACGGCGACGGATTCCCCTCTCCGGAGCCCCGGACGGACTCCAGATCAACCCTCCCGAGGAAGATTAAGGCTTGGTGATACGTCTCCAACGTATCTATAATTTTTGATTGTTCCATGCTATTATATTATCCGTTTTGGATGTTTAATGGGCTTTACTATACATTTTTATATTATTTTTGGGACTAACCTATTAACCCAAGGCCAGTGCAAATTGTTGTTTTTTTTGCCTATTTCAGTGTTTCGCAGAAAAGGAATATCAAACGGAGTCCAAACGGAATGAAACCTTCGGGAGCGTGATTTTTGGAACAAACGTGATCCAGAGGACTTGGAGTGGACGTCAAGAAATCAACAAGGAGGCCACGAGGCAGGGAGGCGCACCTGCCCCCTGGGCGCGTCCCCCACCCTCGTGGGCCCCTCGCAGCTCCACCGGCCTACTTCTTTCTCCTATATATACCCATATACCCCGAAACCAACCAAGAGCACCACGAAACCCTATTTCCACCGCCGCAACCTTCTGTACCGGTGAGATCCCATCTTTGGGGCCTTTTCTGGCGCTCCGCCGGAGGGGGAATCGATCACGGAGGGCTTCTACATCAACACCATAGCCTCTCTGATGATGTGTGAGTAGTTTACCACAGACCTTTGGGTCCATAGTTATTATCTAGATGGCTTCTTCTCTCTCTTTGGATCTCAATACAAAGTTCTCCTCGATCTTCTTGGAGATCTATTCGATGTAACTCTTTTTGCGGTGTGTTTGTCGAGATCCGATGAATTGTGGGTTTATGATCAAGATTACCTATGAACAATATTTGAATCTTCTCTGAATTCTTTTATGTATGATTGGTTATCTTTGCAAGTCTCTTCGAATTATCAGTTTGGTTTGGCCTACTAGATTGATCTTTCTTGCAATGGGAGAAGTGCTTAGCTTTGGGTTCACTTGCGTTGCTCGATCCCAGTGATAGAAGGGGAAACGACACGTATTGTATTGTTGACATCGAGGATAAAAAGATGGGGTTTATATGATATTGCTTGAGTTTATCCCTCTACATCATGTCATCTTGCCTAATGCGTTACTCTGTTCTTATGAACTTAATACTCTAGATGCATGCTGGATAGCGGTCGATGTGTGGAGTAATAGTAGTAGATGCAGGCAGGAGTCCGTCTACTTGTCACGGACGTGATGCCTATATACATGATCATGCCTAGATCTCATAATTATGCACTTTTCTATCAATTGCTCGACAGTAATTTGTTCACCCACCGTAATACTTATGCTATCTTGAGAGAAGCCACTAGTGAAACCTATGGCCCCCGGGTCTATTTTCCATGATATAAGTTTCCAATCTATTTTCACTTTGCAACCTTTACTTTTAGTCTTTATCATAAAAATACCAAAAATATTATCTTATCATCTCTATCAGATCTCACTTTTGTAAGTGGCCGTGAAGGGATTGACAACCCCTTTATCGCGTTGGTTGCAAGGTTCTTATTTGTTTGTGTAGGTACGAGGGACTTGCGTGTGGCCTCCTACTGGATTGATACCTTGGTTCTCAAAAACTGAGGGAAATGCTTACGCTACTTTGCTGCATCACCCTTTCCTCTTCAAGGGAAAACCAACGCATGCTCAAGAGGTAGCACTTGGCGGCGGCTCCGTATCGTAAAACATGATGAATCCTTCTCTCTATTTTTTTCTCCCCGAACGTGAATATATGGAGTTGGAGTTGAGGTCGGTGGAGTCTCAGGGGCCCACGAGGCAGGGGGCGCGCCCCAGGGGGTGGGCGCGCCCGGCACCCTCATGGACAGGGTGTGGGCCCCCTGGTGCTGATTCTTTCGCTAGTATTTTTAATTATTTCCAAAACGTGTCTCCGTGGATTTTCAGGTCATTCCGAGAACTTTCATTTCTGCACAAAAATAACACCATGGCAATTTTGCTGAAAACAGCGTCAGTCCGGGTTAGTTCCATTCAAATCATGCAAGTTAGAGTCCAAAACAAGGGCAAAAGTGTTTGGAAAAGTAGATACGTTGGAGACGTATCAACTCCCCCAAGCTTAAACCTTTGCTTGTCCTCAAGCAATTTAGTTGACAAACTGAAAGTGACAAAGAAAACTTTTACAAACTCTGTTTGATCTTGTTGTTGCAAATATGTAAAGCCAACATTCAAGTTTTCAGCAAAGATTATGAACTAACCATATTCACAATAACATTTACGCCTCATGTTTACTCATATCAATGGCATAATCGACTAGCGAGCAATAATAATAAATCTCGGATGACAACACTTTCTCAAAACAATCATAACATGATATAACAAGATGGTATCTCGCTAGCCCTTTCTGAGACCGCAAAACATAAACGCAGAGCACCCCTGAAGATCAAGGACTGACTAGACATTGTAATTCATGGTAAAAGAGATCCAGTCATACTCAATGTAAATTAATAGTAATGCATACAAATGACAGCGGTGCTCTCCAACTGGTGCTTTTTAATAAGAGGATGATGACTCAACAAAAAAGTAAATAGATAGGCCCTTCGTAGAGGGAAGCAGGGATTTGTAGAGGTGCCAGAGCTCGAGTTTTGAAATAGAGATAAATAATATTTTGAGTGGCATACTTTCATTGTCAACATAACAACCAAGAGATCCCGATATCTTCCATGCTACACACATTATAGGCAGTTCCCAAATAGAATGGTAAAGTTTATACTCCCCCACCACCAACAAGCATCAATCCATGGCTTGCCCGAAACAACGGGTGCCTCCAACTAACAACAATCCTGGGGGAGTTTTGTTTGCAATTATTTTGATTTGAGCATGGGACTGGGCGTCCCGGTTACCAACCATTTTCTCGTGAATGGTGAGCGGAGTCCACTCATCGTGAGAATAACCTACCTAGCATGGAAGATATAGACAACCCTAGTTGATACATGAGCTATTCGAGCATACAAAACAGAATTTCATTTGAAGGTTTAGAGTTTGGCACATACAAATTTACTTGGAACGGTAGGTAGATACCGCATATAGGAAGGTATTGTGGACTCATATGGAATAACTTTGGGGTTTATGGAAGTGGATGCACAAGCAGTATTCCCGCTTAGTACAAGTGAAGGCTAGAAAAAGACTGGGAAGCGACCAACTAGAGAGCGACAACAGTCATGAACATGCATTAAAATTAATAAACAATGAGTGCAAGCATGAGTAGGATATAAATCACCATGAACATAAATATCGTGGAGGCTATGTTGATTTTGTTTCAACCACATGCGTGAACATGTGCCAAGTCAAGCCACTCGCATCGTTCAAAGGAGGATATCACCCTATCATACCACATCACAACTATTTTAATAGAATGTTGGCACGCAAGGTAAACCATTATAAACTCCTAGCAAATTAAGCATGGCATTAGCAACGATAATCTCTAATTGTCATTGCAAACATGTTTCATTCATAATAGCCTGAATCAGAAACGATGAACTAATCATACTTACAAAAACAAGATAGGTCGAGTTCATACCAGCTTCTCTCATCTCAATCAGTCCATCATATATCGTCATTATTGCCTTTCACTCGCACGACCGAACGGTGTGGGTAATAATAATAGTGCACGTGCTTGGACTAAGCTGGAATCTGCAAGCATTTAATACAAGGGAGAAGACAAGGTAATATGGGCTCTTGGTTAATTCAACAATAATGTATATGAGAGCCACTCAACATTTTCATCATGGTCTTCTCTCCTCTTGACCTCCAAAGAAAAGAAATAAAACTATTTACATGTGAAAGCTCCCAACAAGCAAAAGAAGAACGAGAAATCTTTTTGGGTTTTCTTTTAATTACTACTACTACAGGCATGGAAAGTAAACTAGCTAAAAGCTACAACTAATTTTTTTTGGTTTTTCTTAAGGTTTTTCAAACACACAAGAAAAAGACTTAGAAGAGAAAATAAACTAGCATGGATAGTACAATGAAAAAGTATGAGCACCGACAACTGGCATGAGTGTGTGAACATGAATGTAATGTCGGTGAGAAATACGTACTCCCCCAAGCTTAGGCTTTTGGCCTAAGTTGGTCTATGGCCACTGCTGTCCTGGCGGATATCCAAAGTTGTAACTGGGGTCGTACTGAGATGCAGCGGCTATTGCCTGACGAGCTGCAGCTTGGAGGCGAGCTGCCTCCGTCCTCCTTTCATACTCGTTCGCCTCCTCCCTGGTTATAACATATCTCCTTTTTGCCTGAAAGTCAAAGAAAGTAGGAGCAGGGAGAGCAACATGGACAGCGCGATGTTTGTCAAAGATTAGTCGGTACTGGAGGAACTGTTCGTTCCTCTCAACAAACTGATGGCGAACCATAGCATTATAATCTAGATAAGCAGGAGGTAACTCCATATCATTTTCATGTATGGGTACATCAAGATAATTAGCTACACGAGTCGCATAAATTCCACCAAACAAATCTCCACTTGTACCGTTAAGATGCAACCTTCGTGCAACAATGGCCCCCAAGTTATATTGTTTATCATCTAATACCGCACTCTTGAGGACACTAAGATCTGGAACGCACATGTGACAAGCCTCATCTTTACCGTTAATGCATCTACCTATAAACAGAGCAAAATAATGTGTGGAAGGAAAATGAATGCTCCCTATGGTAGCTTGTATGATTTCTCTAGATTCCCCCGCAGTGATACTAGCAAGAAAGTCTTTATATTCAGATTTGCGAGGTTCACTAACATTGCCCCACTGCGGGAGTTTACAAGCAGTATTAAAATCTTCTAGGTCCATGGTATATGATTTATCATAAAGATCAAATAAAACAGTATGAGAATTGCGCGAGGATGTAAATTTAAACCTTCTCACAAAGGAATCAGTTAGGTAGTAGTATTGTGGGCACTTACCTGACACGAAGCCCTCAAGATCAGCGTTACGCACATACGCGTCAAATTATCCTTGGCGCCTGCTTGGACCATAAACTCCTCTGACGGCCATTCACAAGGCCGTACTTGAGCTTCGCTCGATGGTTCATCGTCCGGCTCACGTATCGCGAGCCTTGGTTCTTGCTTCCTTGAGGAACCACCTTGGTACATTTTCCTGAACATTTTTCTTTCTCTGTAAAATTTCTGAAATTTTTAGTGACTCAAAATAAAAGTGAACCAAACTCAACAAGATTGATAGCAACTACTCCCACAAGTGCCTAGAGGCTATATCATGCATTAAAACTACTTTGGAGCATATAAATTTGACATGCAAGCTCAAGAACAGGGTCACCTTAGCAGCAAAATTTTGCAATAAATAAAGCACTAGAACAAAAACTAATTGGACCATTGGAGGTGTCACATACCGACGAACAACCCCCCAAAACAGTTTTGTGAATGAAGCTTTGAGCAAGGAGATCGAAAATGGCAGCAAGATGAGCTAGAACACAGGTTTGAGCTATGGGAGGATTTTTTTTCTAGAGGAAGACGAAGTGAGTGGGTGATGGAATAAGTGGAGGGGGTCCACGTGGGACCCACGAGGTAGGGGCGCGCCCCAGGGGGTGGGTGCGCCCTGTGCCCTCGTGGCCAAATGGTGGGGCCCCCTACTGTGTTCTCAGTGCCAGATATTCTTAAATATTCTACAAAAAATCATATTTCATTTTCAGGACGTTTGGAGAACTTTTATTTTTCGGGGAATTTTTTATTGCAAGGATAATTCAGAAAACAGACAAAAAATACTATTTTTGCTTTATTTAATCTAAATAACAGAAAGTAAAAGAAGGTACGGAGAGTTGTGCTTTCTAACTTCATCCATCTCATTCTCATCAAAAGGAATCCACTAACAAGGTTGATCAAGTCTTGTTAACAAACTCTTTCCAAATCGCATGAAACCGGAGAATTTTCGAATAACACTAGGTTACCTCAACGGGGATATGCACGTCCCCAACAATAAGAATATCATATTTCTTCTTGACAGTAGGAAGAGGAAATTCAAAACCTCCAATAATAACCGTTGAAATTTTTCCAATAGAATTGATACTGTGGACTTGAGGTTGTTTCCTCGGAAAATGTACCGTATGCTCATTACCATTAACATAAAAAGTGACATTGCCATTGTTGCAATCAATAACAGCCCCTGCAATATTCAAAAAGGGTCTACCAAGGATAATCGACATACTATCGTCCTCGGGAATATCAAGAATAACAAAGTCCGTTAAAATAGTAACGTTTGCAACCACAACAGGCACATCCTCACAAATACCGACAAGTATAGCAGTTGATATATCGGCCATTTGCAAAGATATTTCAGTAGGTGTCAACTTATTCAAATCAAGTCTACGATATAAAGAGAGAGGCATAACACTAACACCAGCTCCAAGATCACATAAAGCAGTTTTAACATAGTTTCTTTTAATGGAGCATGGTATAGTTGGTACTCCTAGATCTCCTAGTTTCTTAGGTATTCCACCTTTAAAAGTATAATTGGCAAGCATGGTGGAAATTTCAGCTTTCGGTATCTTTCTTTTATTTGTAACAATATCTTTCATGTACTTAGCATAAGGATTCGTTTTAAGCATATTAGTCAAACGCATATGCAAAAAGATAGGTCTAATCATTTCAGCAAAGCGCTCGAAATCCTCATCATCCTTTTTCTTGGATGGTTTAGGATGAAAAGGCATGGGTTTCTGAACCCATGGTTCTGTTTCTTTACCGTGCTACCTAGCAACGAAGTCTCTCTTATCATAACGTTGATTCTTTGATTGTGGGTTATCAAGATCAACAGCAGGTTCAATCTCTACATCATTGTTATTGCTAGGTTGAGCATCAATATGAACATCATCATTCACATTATCACTAGGTTCATGTTCATTACCAGATTGTGTTTTAGCATCAGAAATAGAAATATCATTGGGATTCTCAGGTGTGTCAACAACAGGTTCACTAGAAGCATGCAAAGTTCTATCATTTTTCTTTTTCTTCCTCTTAGAAGGACTAGGTGCATCAACATTAGTTCTCTGAGAATCTTGCTCAACTCTCTTAGGGTGGCCCTCAGGATAAAAAGGTTCCTGAGTCATTTTACCCCCTCTAGTCATAACTCTAACAGCATTATCATTTTTCTTATTATTTAATTCATTAAGCAAATAATCCTGAGCTTTAAGCACCTGTTCTACCTGAGTGGTAACCATAGAAGCATGTTTACTAATAAGTTTAAGTTCACCTTTAACTCTAGACATATAATCGCTCAAGTGTTCAATCATATAAGCATTACATTTCAATTGTCTACCAACATAAGCATTGAAGTTTTCTTGTTTAACAATAAAATTATCAAACTCATCTAAGCATTGGCTAGCAGACTTATTACGAGGAATATCACCTTCATCAAATCTATAGAGAGAATTTACCTTTACTACCAGTGTTGGGTTATCAAGACCATGTATCTCTTCAATAGGTGGTAAATTCTTAACATCTTCAGCTTTAATACCCTTTTCTTTCATAGATTTCTTTGCCTCTTGCATATCTTCAGGACTGAGAAATAGAATACCCCTTTTCTTCGGAGTTGGCTTAGGAGTTGGTTCAGGAAGTTTCCAATCATTATCATTACTCAATATATTATTCAATAGCAATTCAGCTTGCTCAACAGTTCTTTCCCTGAAAACACAACCAGCACAACTATCCAGATGGTCTCTGGAAGAATCGGTTAGTCCATTATAAAAGATATCAAGTATTTCATTTTTCTTGAGAGGATGATCAGGCAAAGCATTAAATAATTGCAGAAGCCTCCCCCAAACTTATGGGAGACTCTCTTCTTCAATTTGCACAAAATTATATATTTCCCTTAAGGCAGCTTGTTTCATATGAGCGGGGAAATATTTAGCAGAGAAGTAATAAATCATATCCTGGGACTACGCACACAACCAGGAGTAAGAGAATTAAACCATGTTTTAGCATCACCCTTTAATGAGAACGAAAATAACTTAAGGATATAGTAGTAACGAATTTTTTCCTCATGAGTGAATAGGGTGGCTATATCATTTAATTTAGTAAGATGAGCCACAACAGTTTCAGATTCATAGCCATAAAAAGGATCATATTCAACCAAAGTAATTAACTCAGGATCGATAGAGAAATCATAATCCTTATCAGAAATACAGATAGGTGAAGTAGCAAAAGCAGGGTCATATTTCATTCTAGCATTCAAATATTTTTCTTTCAGCTTAGCTAATAGTTTCTTAAGATCATATCTATCTTTGCAAGCAAAAGAGTCTCTAGCAGTTTCTTCATCCATAACATAACCCTCAGTCACATCAGGTAATTCATATCTAGGGAGAGAATCTTCATCATCACTTTCATCAATATTATCAGTTTCAATAATTTCATTCTCTCTAACCCTAGCAAGTTGTTCATCAAGAAACTCACCTAATGGCACAGTATCATCAAGCATAGAAGTAGTTTCATCATAAGTATCATGCAAAGCAGAAGTGGCGTCATCAATAACATGCGACATATCAGAATCAATATCAGGAGTAGGTGTCGCAAGTTTACTCATAACAGAAGGTGAATCAAGTGTAGAGCTAGATGGCAGATTTTTACCTCTCCTCGTAGTTGAGGGATAAATCTTGGTTTTTTCGTATTTCAAGTTCCACATAGTGATCAACAGATATAAATCCCAAGTGACTCAAAGAACAGAGTTATGCTCCCAGGCAACGGCACCAGAAAATAGTCTTGATAAACCACAAGTATAGGGGATCGCAACAGTTTTCGAGGGTAGAGTATTCAACCCAAATTTATTGATTCGACACAAGGGGAGCCAAAGAATATTCTCAATTATTAGCAGCTGAGTTGTCAATTCAACCACACCTGAAAGATTTAATATCTGCAACAAAGTATTTAGTAGCAAAGTAGTATGGAAGTAGCGATAACGATGGCAAAAGTAACAGTAGCAGTTTTTGTAGTAATTGTAACAGTGGCAACGAAAAAGTAACTAAGCAAAGATCAATATGTGAAAAGCTCGTAGGCAATGGATCAGTGATGGATAATTATGTCGGATGCGATTCCTCATGCAACAGTTATAACATAGGGTGACACAGAACTAGCTCCAGTTCATCAATGTAATGTAGGCATGTATTCCGAATATAGTCATACGTGCTTATGGAAAAGAACTTGCATGACATATTTTGTCCTACCCTCCCGTGGAAGCGGGGTCGTATTGGAAACTAAGGGATATTAAGGCCTCGTTTTAATAGAGTACCGAACCAAAGCATTAACACTTCGCGAATACATGAACTCCTCAAACTACGGTCATCACCGGGAGCGGTCCCGATTATTGTCACTTCGGGTTTGCCGGATCATAACACATAGTAGGTGACTATTGACTTGCAAGATAGGATCAAGAACTCACATATATTCATGAAAACATAATAGTTTCAAATCTGAATTCATGGCACTCGGGCCCTAGTGACAAGCATTAAGTATAGCAAAGTCATAGCAACATCAGTCTCGGAACATAATGGATACTAGGGATCAAACCCTAACAAAACTAAATTGATTACATGATAAATCTCATCCAACCCATCACCGTCCAGCAAGCCTACGATGGGATTACTCACGCACGGTGGTGAGCATCATGAAATTGGTGATGGAGGATGGTTGATGATGACGACGGCGACGGATTCCCCTCTCCGGAGCCCCGAACGGACTCCAGATCAGCCCTCCCGAGGAAGATTAGGGCTTGGCGGCGGCCCCGTGTCGTAAAACGTGATGAATCCTTCTCTTTGATTTTTTTCTCCCCGAATGTGAATATATGGAGTTGGAGTTGAGGTCGGTGGAGTCTCAGGGGGCGCGCCCCAGGGGGGTGGGCGCGCCCTGCACCCTCGTGGACAGGGTGTGTGTCGGAGTAATGGGCCACGGGTAGCCTAACCCGAGTCCCAGAACCTTTCAAGACATCGGGGCCGGCTGCGCCCCTCAAGACGTCAAGATGAAGCGCCGCCTTCTGGTGGTCGGCTGGCTGAACGGCCGACTGCCAGAAGATGGCCACGCTCAGGAAGGCGGCTCCAAGACGGGCCGACTCCTAGCAGGCGGCCTCCAGAGAGGCCGGCTCCTAGCGGTCGGCCGATGGCACCCTCAAAGTCTGCACCCCCATTAAGAAGACAAGACAGGGTGAGGTTACAGTGTAGACCATCACCCCCGTATCCAGGGCCGGGCGTGGCCACAGTGCTCCGTACAGGCGGAGATCTCCTCCCGGCGCGGCACTGTTGCCACTCCGCCCCTGACGTCACTTCTGTCAGACGGAGCCCTGCTCCCACGACCGCCTGTCGGTACGGCCTGAAGACGGCGGGCCCTACCAGGCAGCAAGAGCCCGGAAGACGACGGAAGCTTCACCAGTCTGACCCGAGGGGGGCAGCTCCTAGCAGGCGGCTCGTTCCTACCTCGGGGCCCATGCACCATTAATCAAATAAGACCGGGAATGGCTACAGTGATCTCCCGCCAGGCGACTGTAGCCACGCTCCCCCGACCAAGCAAGCGTCATTAGCGTCACGGCTACAGTAATCAGCAGCCGGCAAGACCCGTGAGCGGCGGAGGCGGCATGTCGGCTCCGTACCAGACCAGGCGGCGGGCCCCAGCAGCCGGCGGAGAAGCCGGCGGCCAGAGAGACTGACAGTCGGGTCCTACACCTGGCCAGATTACCATTATACCCCTGGGGTGTTGGCCTATATAAACCCCCCAGGGCACCCATGCAAAGGGTTCCAACCTGTTAGAATTAGACTCACACCTAGGGGAAGAGGAGAGCAAGCCCTGCCTTCTTCTACCTCTAGCATACAGCTCGAGGAGCACCATTGTACTCACTAGTGCCTTAGTGATCATGCGGAGACCCCGCAGAGCAGGACTAGGGGTGTTATCTCCTAGGAGAGCCCCGAACCTGGGTAAAGTGCGCCGGCATTCATGTCTACGCCTCATCCCGCTTCCAGGCACCGGCGACGTTCTACTCGCTCCCACCATGACAAGCCATCCATTGGCATATGTCGCACCCAACCCCCGACATTTGGCGCCCACTGTGGGGCGAGGTGCACCGTCTCCCGGAGACCTGCTCTGGACGGGAACCCTGTTCCTTCCTGGCGAGCGCAGCCAGCCCGGCACGCCAGACGGCGTCTGCACCGACGCGCTGCACGGCGCGGAGGTCGCCTGCGCAGCGAGCTGCCTCGCCGATCTTGTTGGCGAGATTCGCCTCTCCAACGAGCCCGCGTCTGATGCGGGCATCCATGGCCCCGAGAGCCGCCTCGTGAGCCTCCTCGATCAGCTCCACGTCGCCAGCGAGCCTGCTGCTGACTTGGAGTCGGTTGGCTCCACCGACCCGATGTTGGTCGACTCCGACACGGCGTCGCTTGACGCGTTCCCCACCAACGTGGTGGTCTACGATGAGCCGCTTCCTCGTGCGGATAGTGGCAGCAGCACCGTCACGGAGGTGCTCGTCATTAGCCACGGCAAGCATTCTGGCGGAGGTGGCCAGGATCCATTGCAGGCGGCGACACAAGACCTGACTGCGCCCATCCCGGAAGACGCCAACGCCGAGACGCTGGAGGCACGCCGTGTCCAGCTCGTCGAAAGCGCCAACCGGCTGGTCAGCATGAGACGCCTTTCGGAGGCCTACCAGCGGGAGATGGACCGTGCTGTCGGCGGCACGCCGGCTCCTGGTGGTCCTAGCGCATTGGCTTGGTCCGGTAGCATGGCGCGACCGTCGCCAGCATGTTCGGGATAGATCGTCCCGTCTACGCCACGCCTGCAGAGAACATACGAGCTGCCCAGGCGGCAGCAGACGAGCTAGACAAGCTCGAGGGCAACGAGCGTCGCCACATGACGGAGCGAGTCCAGCTGCTCCTCGACGCGGCTGCTGAGCAGCAAGAGGCCGGGTGCCGCACTGAAGCGCCCAACCGGTGAAACGACGACCCGCCTCCTCGCCGAGACCAAGGCGCGACATCCCGGACGCCAACTGGTGGCGTCTGCGATAGAAGAGACAAGGAGCCGGCTGCCAGCCGCAGCCGGACTCACATCACCATAGAGCGCGACCATGACGGCCGACCAAGAGCAGTGCGACGGCGAGATGACTGTCCGCCTCCCCCTCCTTGCAGGGAGCGGCGCATTTCCCCGCCGCCTGTTGATCATCCATCACTCGGCGACCGCCTTGGCCGCCGAGAAGGAATCAGAGAAAAAGATGCCCGCCACCGAATCGATCGCCTCAATCGATCCCTAGCGCTAGAAGAAGAAGATGAGCTGGGTCCGCCTTGCTTCGGCCCCCGCATCCGAGACGAACCTTTCCCCAAAGGGTTCACGCTCCCAAGAGATACACCCAAGTACACCGGCTCCGTGAAGCCGGAAGGCTGGCTGGTCGACTACTCCACAGCCGTCAGCATCACGAACGGCAACAAGCGCGTTGTCGTGAAGTACGTTCCGCTCATGCTCCAGGGCACGGCCCGGACATGGCTGAACAGCCTGAAGCCCCGCAGCATCAACAGCTGGGTTGATTTTACTTAAGAATCCATCCGCAACTTCACCAGCACGTACAAGCGGCCGCCCAAGCCTCGCCAGCTCTCCTTATGCGTCCAAGGCCCCAACGAGTCGACTTGCGACTATCTCACGCGCTGGGACGAGTTGCGCAACTCTTGCGAGGGCGTGCACGAGGTGCAGGCCATCGAGTACTTCACTGCCGGGTGCCGAGAGGGCACCCTCCTCAAGCACAAGCTTCTCTGCGACAAGCCGGCGACCCTCGACGAACTACTGATCATAGCAGACAAGTATGCCACGGCCGACTCCTCCATGAAGGCGGAGATCCAAGTTAATGTGTCGGGCAAGGTGGCCCCTCAAGCTCCTCGGACCCCGGCTGGTGACACCAGTCGGCGACAGCAACCAAACGACAACAAGCGCAAGGCCATGCAGCCGGCTTCCACTAGCCGGCAGGTGGCAACAGTCGAAGATCAGCAGCCAGAAGGGCAGCCTCCTCCCAAGCGCCAGAAGGGCGGCAAGCCCAACTGGCTGCCCGCCTTCTTGTACGAGCAGACTCTCGATGCACCCTGCAAGTTCCACAACGGCGCGAAGCCGTCCAACCACAGCACTCGGAAGTGCCACTGGCTCACTAGGACCGCCAAGGGTGATGGACTCCAGCCCCCTCCGCCTGCCGGCCCGCCGCCTCCTCCCCCTCAGCAGCCGGCGGTTCGGCCAGTCGGCGCGATACAAGATGATTATCCTGAAGAGCATGGGGCTTATGTCGTGTTCACCAGCGTGGCCAACGACAGGCGCAGCAGACGGCAGCAGCAACAAGAAGTAAATGCAGTAGCATCAGAGACCCCCGAATTCATGCATTGGTCTGAGAAGCCCATCAGCTGGAGCAGAGCCGACCACTCGGAGGTGATGCCCAATCCCGGCTCTTATGCTTTGGTGTTGGATGCCACCTTTGCCACGGAGAGGCGAGCTGCTCGCTTCTCCCGAGTTCTGATAGATGGCGGCAGCAGCATCAACATCCTGTACAAAGATACCATGGAGAAGTTGGGAATCAAGCAGAGACATCTTCAGCCCAGCCGGACTGTTTTCCATGGCATCGTTCCAGGCCTTCCCTACTCACCAATCGGCAAGACTCAGATAGATGTCCTCTTTGGGGACAAAAATCATTTCTGCCGATAGACAGTCTAGTTTGAGGTGGTGGACCTTGAGAGCCCCTATCCTTGGCCGGCCTGCCCTGGCCAAGTTCATGGCGGTCCCCCACTACGCTTACCTGAAGATGAAGATGCCGAGCTCCAAGGGAATCCTGACGATAGCAGGAGGCTACAAGAAGTCATCCGCCTGCACAGCAGAAAGCAGCCGGCTAGCCGAGTCCCTCGTGATCGCGGCTGAGAAGCGGCCCCTTGACCGGGTTGTGGCGATGGCCAGCAAGCAGCCGAAAATGTCACCAACCCCAAGGAGTCGGAAGTCGAGGGCTCATTCAAGCCAGCGAAGGAGACAAAGAAGATACCCTTGGACCCGGATCACCCGAAGAGGCACGCTTTCATAGGTGCAAACCTTGACAGCAAATAGGAAGGCGAGCTCGTCGATTTCCTCCGTGAGAATCGGGACATCTTTGCATGGTCTCCCAAGGACATGCTGGGTGTTCCGACGGAATTCGCCGAGCACAAGCTACACGTCTGGTCCGATGCCAAGCCAGTCAGGCAGCCCTTGCGCCGCCTGTCGGAGGAGAAGAGAAGAGTTGTTGGAGAAGAGATAGCCCAGCTTCTAGCAGCCGGCTTCATCACGGAAGTATTCTTTCCAGAGTGGTTACCCAACCCGGTCCTAGTGCTGAAGAAGAACAAGCAGTGGCGCATGTGTATTTATTATACCAGCCTCAACAAAGCATGCCCCAAAGATCCCTTTGCCTTGCCAAGAATTGACCAAGTAATAGACTCCACAGCCGGATGCGAGCTGTTGAGCTTTTTGGATGCATACTCAGGGTATCATCAGATCAAGCTGAACCCGACCGACAGGCTGAAGACCGCCTTCATCACGCCATTCGGAGCCTTCTGTTACCTGACCATGACGTTCGGCTTGAGGAATGCCGGTGCCACGTTTCAGCGTTGCATGCAGAAGTGTCTCCTCAAGCAACTCGGCAGAAACGCCCGCGTCTATGTGGACGATGTGGTGGTGAAGACAGAGAAGCGTGGAACGCTACTAGAAGACCTCAAGGAGACCTTTGAGAACTTGCGCCGATTTCAGATCAAGCTCAACCCGGAGAAATACGTTTTTGGAGTACCAGTCGGCCAGCTTCTTGGCTTTATGGTCTCAGAACGCGGCATAGAGTGCGACCCTGTGAAGATCAAGGCCATCGAGAGGATGGAAGTGCCCACCCGACTGCTGGACGTGCAAAAATTCACCGGCTGCTTGGCTTCCATCAGCCGTTTCATCAGTCGGCTGGGCGAGAAGGCTCTTCCCCTATATCAGCTCATGAAGAAGACCACTTTTTTCAAGTGGAACGACAAGGCGGATGAAGCTTTTCTCCAGCTGAAAAAGATGTTGACCACTCACCCGTCCTGGCGGCTCCGACTCCTAAGGAGCCCATGCTCCTCTACATTGCCGCCACCAGTCGGGTGGTCACCACAGTCATAGTTGTAGAACGCAAGGAAGAAGGCAAGGCACTACCAGTCCAGAGCCGGTGTATTACCTGAGTGAAGTGTTGTCCGCCTCCAACAACGTTGCCGAGTACGAAGCACTCATTCACGGGCTCCGGCTTGCCAAGGAACTCGGCATTCGCCGGATCCTGTGCTATGGTGATTCCGACTTGGTGGTCCAGCAGTCGTCAGGCGACTGGGACACCAAGGACGCAAACATGGAGAGCTACCGCTTCCTCGTCCAGCAACTCAGTGGATACTTTGAAGGATGCGAGTTCCTCCATGTGCCAAGAAATGACAATGAGCAAGCAGATGCCTTGGCACGAATCGGCTCCACCCGGCAAGCAATACCAGCCGGCGTCGCCTTACAACGCCTCCTAAAGCCGTCTGTCAAGCCATTGCCAGAGTCGGATTCCATCTTTGTGCCGGCTCCTCCTGAAGCAGTCGGATCCGACTTGAGAACCCCAGCAGCCGGCACGGGGAATTCAGCAGGTGACCCAGGGACTACAGCAGCCGCACCCGGCCCGGGGACTTCAGAACCCGACCCGGGGACTGCAGCAGTCGGCCCGGTGACTTCATCGACTCAGCAAGCGGCAACCGACTCCAACCCGCCGCCTCTTGGCCCAACCGCCCTCGTGCAAGTAGCAGTCCTAGCAGTCGAAGAAATTGCAGCACCTTCCTGGGCTCAGCCCATCCTCAACTTTCTGGTGAACAAAGAGCTGCCGACTGATGAGATCTCGGCCCGACAGGTGCAGCGTCGGGCAGCAGCATACACAATCGTCAACAAAGAACTTGTGAGGCGCAACGTTACTGGTGTTTACCAGCGCTGCGTAGAGCCGGAGCAAGGCCAAGCAATCCTCAAAGATATCCATCAATGCGAGTGTGGTCACCACGCGGCTTCAAGAGCACTTGTGGCCAAGGCTTTCCGCCACGGTTTTTTCTGGCCGACTGCTCTAGAAGACGCCAAAGTCCTGGTCCAGAAATGCAAAGGGTGCCAGAAGTTTCGTTCAAAGCCACATCAGCCGGCTTCTGCACTCAAGACTATTCCCATTGCCTGGCCCTTTGCCGTCTGGGCCTGGACATGGTGGGACCATTCAAGACAGCACCCGACGGCATGACCCATCTACTTGTCGCGGTGGACAAGTTCACCAAGTGGATAGAAGCAAAGCCAATTAAGAAGTTGAATGGTCCGACTGCTGTGACTTTCATCTCCGACATTACCATCCGGTATGGCATACCACACAGCATCATCACCGACAATGGCAAAAACTTTGCCAAAGGCGCCTTGGCCTGTTTCTGCGCGACGCAGGGCATCCGACTGGACTTAGCTTCCGTTGCCCATCCGCAGTCAAATGGCCAAGTGGAGCGAGCAAACGGCCTCATTTTGTCCGGCATCAAGCCCCAACTGGTTGAGCCTCTAGAGCGTTCGGCCGGCTGCTGGCTCGACGAGCTGTCGGCCGTCCTCTGGAGTCTGCGCACAACTCCGAATAAGTCAACCGGCTTTACGCCTTTCTTCCTCGTCTACGGTGCCGAAGCCGTCATCCCGACGGACATAAAATTCGACTCCCCTTGAGTCACCATGTACACCGAAGAAGAGGCAGAAGAAGCACGACAAGACGGTGTCGACCTGCTGGAAGAGGGCCGGCTGTTGGCACTCAGCCGGTCCACCATCTACCAGCAGAGCCTGCGCCGATACTACAACCGAAAGGTCAAGCCAAGATCCTTCCAAGAGGGAGACCTTGTGCTTCGGCTGATCCAGCGAACAGCCGGCCAACACAAGCTCTCGGCACCTTGGGAAGGCCCCTTCATCATCAGCAAGGTGTTGGGCAACGACTCCTACTACCTGATCGATGCTCAGAAGCCTCGAGCACGCAAAAGACACAGAGCGACCATGGAATGCAAACCTCCTTCGAAGGTTTTACAATTGATGCAGTATGTACCATGCCAACTTTTGTATTAAGTACGAAGACTCCGGGTCCCCCGAGAAGAGCTCGGGGACTGCCCTCTTTTATCTAGATGATAAGTATTATGCCTATGAAAGCGTTATTTCATTTGTCCGTCTGGCACCGAGTTTGACTAGTCGACCCGGGGACTCGCCGCCTTGTACTATGTAATGCTTCCTGCAGCCGGACAAGTAATGTGTTCGCACTTAAGCCCTCTCCTGCCAGAAGCCACAGCTCGCAGAGCGACTGTCTAGCGGGCAGGAGTCAAGGCAGAAAGAGTGTCCGCATGAAAATGGCTAAGGACCCAAAGCGTGCACATAGTTCAAGCCGGCTTCCTGCTTCGCACACTGGCTGCTGAGCAGCCGGCCGGCCGGCTTCTACTCAACTTGCTAAAAACTCTAAACGGCTAAGTACTTACCCTCCCAAAGCAGTAGAGTACTGAACCCAGCCACAGTCTGCAGAGCGGCTGTTTGGCTGGCCAGACGGCAGCCTAGGGAGGGCGGCAAAGGAAAAAAGCTAAGGAGCAAAAAGCAAGGAAAGATAGAACCCGGCAAGAATATTTACATATCAAAAGGCCCTTGGCCGACATTCAACAGAAGTTTGAAATACACCCCGTGGGTGGAATTGTGCGAAGTTAACAAAATTTGTCGAGACTAATAAGCACGTAGAAACAAAAGGTAAATTGGCAGCCTAGGGAGCAGCAGACGGGTTCGGCAGAACGGTGGAGTCGGTGGTGCCGGTTGGTGGAGCGGCCGGCTGGTTGGTCTCCGCTTGGTCGCCTTCAGCAGCAGCCGGCTCGCTCGGGCGTGGCTCATTGCTGGAGGCACGGTCGGGCTGAGGCTGGCCGTCCGCTCCAACCTCTGGCGCCTCCTCTTCACTTTCTTCGTCGTCCTCCTCGCCTTCCCCCTCGTCGCTGGAGTCGATCACTTCGGCCGAGTCCTCGCCATCTTCCGGGTTCAGCCCGAACCACCCTTGTGGCGCCTCGGTGCCGTTCTCAGCCAGCTCCGGGACGAAGATGCCGGTGTTGGTGTACTCGGCGATCGTCGCGGGGCCCGCTGGACAAGATCACGCTCCACCGCCGCCAGCTCCTCTCGGGCTTCCAGTCGAAGTGTGGCCAACTGGGCTAGATCTAGCCCAGGGTACCACGTCTAGACGAATTCCAAGGCCCGGTGCGCCCCATCCCGGGCCGAGGAACCCTTCCAAGCCTCAAGGCGGCCGGCCGCCACCTCTAGCCAGTCGGCGGTCCGGCTGGGCGTGCGTGGAGCCGGCATGTCCGGCCACAGGGCGGCGATCGCCTGGGCACCGACACGCTGAAGACGGCGCAGCATCCGATGAGCCGGCCGAAGACTGGCCTGGATGCTAAGGAGCTGCTCACTGAGGGTCCGGGGGGCGTTGGCAGCAATCTGTGCACCTTCCGCCCTTCGCTCTTCGCGGTCAGCCTCGATGGCCTAGTTAGCGTCGTAAGAATGACCAGGGAAGAAATCTGCTCAAACGGAAAGCAAAAGAGCCAAAGTTAGAGACAAGAGGCCAGCTTGGTCAGCAGCCGGCAGCTCGAAGAAGAAAAAAGTGGGAAGCTCACCGTCGACCATGTCCTCAATTTTGCCGAAGCCAGCAGTCAGCAAAGCCTCCTTGTCGGTCCAGGCGGAGCGTTCAGTCTCGAACTCAGCAAGGAGACCGGCCTCCTTGTCCTCCGCCTCCTTCTGGGTCTTCTTGAGAAGCTCCGCCTGCTCCGCCAGTTGCGTGACCAGCCGGTCACGCTCCTCGGCCAGCTTGCTGCAGTCCGCATCCTTGGCACGCAGCGCGGTGTTGGCTTCGCCCAGCTGCTGCTGCAAGGCAGCGTTGGCCTCTGCAAAAGTAGAAGAGGAAAGGACATCAACAATCAACAAAGAGAGATATAGTTGCGGGGAAGATCCGGCCCGACTGCTCAGCAGTTGGCCCGAATCTCGGGGACTACAGCCCGCGGGTGCGCCAGAGCGCCCCCGCGGAGAAAGAAGTTATCAAATACCAACAGACAGTTGCTAGGAAGATCCGCCCCGACTGCTCAGCAGTCGGCCCGAATCTCGGGGACTACAGCCCGCGGGTGCGCCAGCGCGCCCCCGCAGAGAAAGAAAAGACTTACTCCGGCTCTCCGACAAGTCGACGGTTCGTTGATCCAACTCCTGGACTTTGGAGTTGAAGGCGGCTGCACGGAGGTTATGATAATCCTGCAGCAAAGATATCAGACAATATTAGTATCGGAGTTTGCCAATTAAAGTTCCGAGCCGCCTGCTCAGCAGCCGACCCGAAACTCGGGGACTACACCTAGTGGGTGCGCTGGCGCGCCCCCACGGAGCAATACAAGAATTAAAAATAAAGAAGTAAGAAGCATACCCGAACGGCTGCTCGCGACTCCAGGAATGCATTGTTGCAGTGCTTGAGTGCATCGGCTTCAGCGCGGAGCTTGGCCTGGACGTCCAGGATCGCCTTGTTCAAAGGGCCCGTCCCGCCTCCCCGCACCCACTCAGTGGGCGCGGCGCTAGTCGCCTCGGCGTCCGGGATCAAAGAGCTCGCGGCACCGGTCTCCAGCGGGCGTGGCACCGAGGCCGCCTTTGCAAACCGGCGGCACGATGGTGTGCGGACCTCGGGAGTCGGGCCGGTTACCATCTCGTCTCCAGCTGGCGGCACCGGTGCGTCCGCCGGCTGCTCGTCTCGCGCATCTCCAGATGGCGGTGGCGGAGGCACGATTACGTCTGGCATGGCGACATCGCCGCCGTCCCTCTCCACGATCGGGTGCTCGTCGCCGGCTCCCCCAGTCGGCGCCACCACGCGCGGAGTTCAGGGGGATGACGAATACCGCCGACTGGTGGCACGCGGCCTCTTCGGCCTGCTCCTTCGCTGCGGTAGCGGACTCGGCCTCCGCCAGCTTCTTCAAGGCTGCGGCTTTTGCCTTGTCCGCCACCGCCTTCTCCAGGCGGGCGGCTTCTTGCTCGTCGCGCACCTCCCGTGCGTTTCGCTCCCGCGCATCCCGGAGGTCGGCGGCCGGATCGATTCACCGGGTGGTGGTGGAGGTCTCCGCCGACCCAACAATGGAGGCGGCGGCCGACTTCTCGAGAGAGAGCGGGGCCCTAAATCAAGAAAATAAAACAAAGGAAGTTCAGAAAGAATCGTCAGGAAAGAAAAGCATGGGAAAAAGATACTTACGCTGACACCATGGGAGGCACCTTCGGAAGCTTCTGAAATTTGGACGCCTTCACGCGGCCTCCTTCCGCCTAGTCGCGGCGGTCGAATTCTTGGCCTTCGGCGCACTGCGGAACAAGGCGGCGCCTTGCTTACGCTTACGCGTGCCGCCTCGGGCAGTCGGCTCGATGGAGGGGCCCGCGTCCGCCCTGCCGGCTCCCCGTGCAGGGCGGGGCTCGTCTTCCTCCTCATCATCGTCAGGCCAAGTCTCGATGCCGCCTTCTTCAGAGCCGCCTGCTTCGTAGACACCACCTGTTGCGGTGTCCTCCAAGGCGGCTGCCCCCAGATCGGGGTCGTCCACGTCGCTCACCGCCCGGTCCGGCTGGTAGTCGCCACCCGCCCCTACGATGGCGGCCATCGCTTCCGACATGTAGATCTGTTTGAAATGATGAGAGGCCGGCTGATCAAGACCAAGATCAAGATTAAGGCAAGTATCAAAAAGAAAGAATTGGAAAACTTACCGCAGGCGGCGGGTCGGCGCGGGAATATGGCCGCTTGCCGAAGCTCCAAGACCCCTCCAGCTTGAGGCCAGAGATCTCGTTCACCAAGTTGGCAACCTCGGCAGCCGGCATCTTCTTGGTGCTCAGCCGGCACGGGTCGTGATGCCCGCTCATCCGGCTGATCAGGTGCGGCCGGCCTTGGAGCGGGAGAACCCGGCGCGCGACGAAGGCGACCAGCAAGTCGGACGCCTTGAGGCCTTCGGTTTCGGTCTGCTCCCAGAGTCGTTGGATGGTGGCGGCACCGTCTACTGATACCGGCTTCGGCTTGTAGCCCCAGCTGGCCCGAGGCTCGGCCGGCGGGCCGGCTACATAGGCCGGCAGGTTGATGAAGTCGACCGCCGGGTTCACATTCTCCACGTAGAAGTAAGATTGCTGCCACATCTTGACCGACTGTGGCAGCTTGATGGTGGGGAAGGCGTTCTTCGGCGACGGCCGGCGAACCGCGACGAAGGCACCACACTGGGCAGCCACCTCCCAGACGGAAGTGCCCAGCTTGGTGTAGAAGAATGCTCCCCACAGCTCGATGGTGGGGAGGATGCCGAGATAGCCTTCGCACATCGTGGCAAAGATGGTCAGGAGCATGACGGTGTTGGGCGTGATGTGATGAGGCTAGAGGTGATAAAAC
Source organism: Triticum aestivum (assembly GCF_018294505.1). NCBI lineage: Eukaryota > Viridiplantae > Streptophyta > Magnoliopsida > Poales > Poaceae > Triticum > Triticum aestivum. The sequence continues at coordinate 6,828,958 of NC_057802.1, read as the reverse complement.
TCGAGAAACGAGCGGAGAAAGCCGCTCGCCGGCAGGCCGAAGCCGCGGATGAAGTGCGAGCGGAAGACGACCCGCTCGCCCTCCCCCTGCGCCGGCGAGATCTCTCCCTCCGGCGGCGCGCGCGCCTTCATGTAGCCCGCGCCAGGGAGACGTCGCGTCTCGCGGAGGAATGTAATATGGTCTTCGTTGACGTTGGACCCGTCCCAGTCTCCTCCTCGCTCGCGTGCCATGGAGAGCTCGACGGAGAAAATGGCACGGCAAGGGAGATGAGAACGGGGCAGGGCCAAGAGGGCTCGGGGCGGACGAATTCGACGGAGACGAGCTGCGGCAGCGCTCCGGCGTGGCTCGGGGGCGCTGCGGCGAGAGGAAGAAGAAGGAGGCGAGAGCGGGATGGAGGGGTGTGCGTGCTCCGCCGCTCCCTCTCCTCCCCCTACTTATAGCCTACGGGCTATGAAGCCGAGGGGCGGGCGTGGGATCGTGGGATTAACTGTGCCCACGACCCCACATTCCCACCTTTATCACGCAAGTTACTGCGTGCAGTAACTCCGCGGGGAAACGCAACCGCCCGCCTCGGCCGCAGCGGATCCGCTCGCGTGCCGAGGCCCGGTGGTGGCGGGCCCAGCCTGTAGTCACGTCCCATCGTGCGCGTGGGCTTGCAGGCTGGGCCCACAACGGGCGGCGGGCCGAGAAGCTTAGCTAACATGCCACCTAGTTCCCGCCGTGGCGTTCGAAGTTTCAGACAAATCCGACTGGACGCGGCCGACTCCTGCCAGCCGGCTTCCCAGGAGTCGGATGAAGCTTCCTTCAGAGCACCCGGAGGAGGAAACTGTTGAGGCTCCTTGGCTCCTCACCAGCTTCGGGGACTACTGTCGGAGTAATGGGCCACGGGTATCCTAACCCGAGTCCGAGAATCTTTCAAGACATCGGGGCCGGCTGCGCCCCTCAAGATGTCAAGATGAAGCGCCGCCTTCTGGTGGCCGGTTGGCTGAACGGCCGACTGCCAGAAGACGGCCACGCTCAGGAAGGCGGTTCCAAGACGGGCCGACTCCTAGCAGGCGGCCTCCAAAGAGGCCGGCTCCTAGCAGTCGGCCCATGGCGCACTCGAAGTCTGCACCCCCATTAAGAAGACAAGACAGGGTGAGGTTACAGTGTAGCCCATCACCCCCGTATCCAGGGCCGGGCGTGGCCACAGTGCTCCGTATAGGCGGAGATCTCCGCCCGGCGCGGCACTGTTGCCACTCCGCCACTGACGTCACTCCTGTCAGGCGGAGCCCTGCTCCCACGACCGCCTGTCGGTACGGCCTGAAGACGGCGGGCCCTACCAGGCAGCAAGAGCCCGGAAGACGGCGGAAGCTTCACCAGTCGGACCCGAGGGGGGCCGGCTCCTAGCAGGCGGATCGTTCCTACCTCGGGGCCCATGCACCATTAATCAGATAAGACCGGGAATGGCTACAGTGATCTCCCGCCAGGCGGCGGGACTGTAGCCACGCTCCCCCGACCAAGCAAGCGTCATTAGCGTCACAGCTACAGTAATCCGCAGCCGGCAAGACCCGCGAGCGGCGGAGGCGGCCTGTCGGCTCTGTACCAGACCAGTCGGCGGGGCCCACCAGGCGGCGGGCCCCACCAGGCGGCGGAGAAGCCGGCGGCCAGAGAGACTGACAGTCGGGTCCTACACCCGGCCAGATTACCATTATACCCCTGGGGGGTAGGCCTATATAAACCCCCCAGGGCACCCATGCAAAGGGTTCCAACCTGTTAGAATTAGACTCACACCTAGGGGAAGAGGAGAGCAAGCCCTGCCTTCTTCTACCTCTAGCATACAGCTCGAGGAGCACCATTGTACTCACTAGTGCCTTAGTGATCATGCGGAGACCCTGCAGAGCAGGTGTAAGGGTATATTTATCCCTAAGGTGTTTTGGTGATTGATGACAATGCTTTTGCGGACTAATCGTGTGCGTTGAGTGTTTTTCAGAGATTCATTCTTTTGGGCACGAGACGATATCCTCCCCTCTGAACTTAAAGCGAAGACGGTGTAGTCCTTTCGGATTAGTTTGGTGGACTAGTTTCATAGGGATCACCGTACTATCAAGAGGGGGTCCGCTTTGGAAAAGCTAGGGCGGAATCATCACGTACACTTCCTTTGCCCCTCCCTCCGAGCCTTTCCGTTTCGTTGATGGGCTTGGATTCTCCTTTCCTTGTGCCCTCTCTGGTCCCAGCGGTAGTACCGCGCGCCAGAGCGGTAGTACCGCTTGGGTGGTACAAGCGGTAGTACCGCTCCGGAGCGGTAGTACCGCCCAGAGCAGTAGTACCGCTAGTAGCTCCGTGTGTGTGCTATCTCTGGTCCCAGCGGTAGTACCGCGGGACTGAGCGGTAGTACAGCTTGGGTGCCACAAGCGGTAGTACCGCTCTGGACGCGGTAGTACCGCTCCAGAGCAGTAGTACCGCTGGTGGCCCCAAGCCGTAGTACCGCTCTGGTCTCGTGCTAGTACCGCCTCGATTCGAGGGCTCATTTTTCGTGTCGGGTTTTACGGTACTGGCCGCGGCTGTGGGGGGCGTAGTACCGCTCCTGTGCGGTAGTACCGCCCTCCCTCCGCGGTAGTACCGCTGTGGACCAAGCGGTAGTACCGCACTTTTGGGCGGTAGTACCGCTTAGTGTTGCAAGCGGTAGTACCGCTGGCACAGCGGTACTACCGCTCTCTTCGGGGCAGAGGGGGGGTAACGGTTGGTTTGTTCCCCCCACTATATAAAGGGGTCTTCTTCCCCAAAGTTGACTCACCTCTTCCCCCAAAAGCTCCATTGTTGCTCCAAGCTCCATTTTCGCCCGATCTCTCTCCCTAGCCAATCAAACTTGTTGATTTGCTCGGGATTGGTTGAGAAGGCCACGATCTACACTTCCACCAAGAGAAATTTGATTCCCCCACTTATCCCTAGCGGATCTTGTTACTCTTGGGTGTTTGAGCACCCTAGACGGTTGAGGTCACCGCGAAGCCATAGTCCATTGTGGTGAAGCTTTGTGGTGTCGTTGGGAGCCTCCAATTAAGTTGTGGAGATTGCCCCAACCTTGTTTGTAAAGGTTCGGTTGCCGCCTTCAAGGGCACCAATAGTGGAATCACGGCATCTCGCATTGTGTGAGGGCGTGAGGAGAATACGGTGGCCCTAGTGGCTTCTTGGGGAGCATTGTGCCTCCACACCGCTCCAACGGAGACGTACTTCCCTTCAAAAGGAAGGAACTTCGGTAACACATCCTCGTCTCCACCGGCTCCACTCTTGGTTATCTTGTTCCTTTACTTTCGCTAGTTTACTTGTGTTGTTTCTCTTACTTACTTGCGTGCTTGTCGTCGTTGCATCATATAGGTTGCTCACTTAGTTGCATATCTAGACAACCTATTTTGATGCAAAGTTTAATTTGGTAAAGAAAAGCTAAAAATTGTTAGTTGCCTATTCACCCCCCCCCCCTCTAGTCAACTATATCGATCCTTTTCAGCAGGACTAGGGGTGTTATCTCCTAGGAGAGCCCCGAACCTGGGTGCGCCGGCGTTCATGTCTACGCCTCATCCCGCTTCCAGGCACCGGCGATGTTCTACTCGCTCCCACCATGATAAGCCATCCATTGGCATATGTCGCACCCAACCCCCGACAGTGTGGGCCCCCTGATGTTGATTCTTTCGCCAGTATTTTTTATTATTTCCAAAACGTGTCTCCGTGGATTTTCAGGTCATTCCGAGAACTTTTATTTCTGCACAAAAATAACACCATGGCAATTCTGCTGAAAACAGCGTCAGTCTGGGTTAGTTCCATTCAAATCATGCAAGTTAGAGTCCAAAATAAGGGCAATGGAAAAGTAGATACGTTGGAGACGTATCAACCCTGGTTTGTTTTCTTTCACTAGTTTTTCTAATGATGTTGAAGTCACCTCCAATCAAAATGGGATTAGCACATTTTTGAAAAATTCTGGATAACTCAGCTAGAAAGATTGCTTTCCTTTCTGGTTGAGCATCTCCATAAATCACCACCAGGTCCCATATCAGTCTTGTTTTTAAATCTTGGAGTGTCATTTTGATATGATAATCTCCTTCGTCTCGTGAGATCACCTCTAAAGTGGTATAGTTAACTCCGAATAAAAGACCACCAGATTTCCCCCTAGCTGGGGTGAAATGCCAGTGAAAATCTCTGCCAGCATAGATTTGTTGTAGATCATTTCTAGAAAAATGTTGTCTCATAGTCTCTTGCAGACCTAAGAAGTCAACCTTCATATCCATAATCATTTCCCTAAGAAATCTTTTTTTAATGTCCCCCCCCCCAAAACCTCTCATATTCCAAAAAATACCTCTCATCTTTTTTTCCTCTTTTTCTTAACAGAAGATTCTAGAATTTTAACAGCAGAGGCAGTTTTAGCTCCAGAACCTCTGGTAGTTTTGCTTCTGTTTTTTCATTTTTTGGATGAGAATAGCCCCCTCAGTAAATCCCAATTTTCTTCTTCCTCTTTATCCTCATCATTCTCTCCCTGGTCTAATAAATCTTCTAAGGTGTGCTCCCGAGTGTTAATAATGTCAATTTCCTCAGGCAAAGAGGTTTGTTTTTTATTTTTGTTATAATCAGCTAACCACATATCAATTCTAGCCTGTTCAACAATTTTTATCAATTCTAAGTTATGTTTAACCATATCAGGTTTATTACCCAAGTTGACCCCCACCCCCTCAGCAATTTTCTGAAGGAAACTATCAGATCTAGACAAAATTCCAGAAGATGAAGGCTCACCATAGTTATTCTTCTTAGCTGCTCTTTCCTTGGCCAGCTCTGTGATCACTACACCACGACACCACACTAGCGACATGCATCTGTTCGCATAAGTACACATGCATCTGTTGGCATATCGATATTGCAGTCTTCCTTCCCTCTCAATCTAGCACATCTCCTTAGCTCTTCTTCCTCTTGGGATTCTAATTCCCCTTTCTCAGCTTTTTTCACTTTGGTCCCAAAAGAGTCTGTCTCTTGACTAGCAGTGTAACCCACTAGCTCCACATAACCTAGGCCAATAGCCTGATCCATCAGCTCTAAGTCTGTCATATCTTCCCCATCCACCTGCTTGTCTTCTGCTGTCGTTTCATCATCAATGGCCTCCTCTTCTTCTCCCATCTCAGTGTTTTTTCACCTGACTGGGACCCCCTCACTTCATCATTTACTTTCAGGTTGATTTGCAATAGTTCATGTTGTCTCCTGGCCTCTTTTTCCAGGGTTTTCCTTATGATTTCCATTTCTTTCCTCTTCTTCTATTCAAGCATAAGTTGTGTAGTCTGTCTAGCAGCTAGTTCCTCTGTTTTTTGTAACCTCATCATCAAGCTGTCTTCTCCCCCCTGTGTGTCTCCCACTGTCTCTGTTCCCACTCTCTCTATAGTTGCTTCACTAGTTTGACCTGTGTCACCAGCTTTCAGAACCATTTGCTCATACTGTTTTAGCCCCAGGCTCCCAAGACTGACATTTTGTTTTCCAGTCTCAGATTTCTTGCTTTTCTTCTGCACATCATTCTCTCTGTGTTTCTGAACTTTCCAGGTCTAAGTAATCAAAGATTTTCCTTTTATTCCCCTCATCAAACTTGTACCATCCCTGCTCTGCAATAGAGTCAAACTCAAAGCCTATGTCATATAACAACAAGTCTTTTGTAGTTATCTCAGTTCCAGCAGGGGTCTTGTGCAAGTCCTCAGTCCTACCTTCACCCTGATTTCTTCCTTAGAATGTATATGTTCCACATCCACTTCCACCACAAGCCCCAAGGCTGAGCCAATTTCACACACACCCAGATAATGTCTCAATGTATGAGGCACTCCCCACATCTTGATCCAAACTGAACGAAGTTTTCCTTTTGCTTTATCATTTGGACTCCAAAAGTCCACCTCCACCATAGCTCCTGTACCAAGCAAAGTGAATTTTCCAAAATTCTTCAGCTCTACCAATTTGGCATTTGTTAGGAAATCTTATAAGAAAGGTTTTTGGACTCTTAAATTTGGCTCTCCAGGTCCACCCCCAATCAAACATTTTGCTAAATCCATAAGCAATTGTGGTTTCATTCAGCTGTCCAGCATGCACTGTAACCAAGGCCATAGGATTTGTGTGTTCAGCAGCCACTATGTCTTTTGTATTTTGAACCAGAAGACACCCCAGGCCCCTAGCTCCATATCCAACATATTTAGCAACTGGTTTAACTTGTTTTAACACAGTGCATTCTTCAGTACTGTGGGATGGCCTCTGACACATAACACATAACACCTTGTTCTTGCAGTCACTCTTTAGATGTCCCTGTTCTTTGCACTTGACACAGAATAGTTCTTTAATATTCCACGTTTCCTTCTTTTTTGCTGCCTCTTTTGGCCCTTCCTCTTTTGCTCCCCCTTGTGTCTGTTAAATCTCCTATTTTGGCATATTTGAGAGCAGGTACTGGTATTGTGGAGCCATTTGGTCTTGTGGTATGAAGCCAAATTGCCCAAGCCCCAATCCAATAGGCACCATCTGTGGGAAGTTGCTGTTACTCATCATTGGGAAACCTCCAGCCATCTGAACATGTCCTCCCTGCATCCCCATCTGCTGCATATTGGGATTGCCAACAACAACCCCATTTCCAGGTCCTGTCTCCCCAATCCCAGTCTGAGATCTCTCCTGTTGATTCCCCATTCTGCCTGAATTGAATCTGCCTGGCTTGTTGTCACCATCTCTTCCATTTCCTGTCGATGCTCCTTCCCCACTAGATCCACTACTATTCGTCCCAGATCCTCCTCTAAAGCTTCCATCCCTATTTCTCCAATCATAACCGTCTTGATCTCTCTCATCCTGCCTGTAAGACCCTCTGCCAAAATTACCAGACTTGCCATAGAAATTACCTCTTCCACCAGGGTTAGCCCCTCTTCCTGGTCTTGGTCTCCAACTATCCTGCCTGCTTGCCATGGTTTCCTCTTCTTCCCAGTAGTTTTCTTCCTCCTCAGAATTCACCCCCAGGCTTGCCGCCGCCGTGTTCTTGTTAGGGTTTGGTACGTGGAGGAAATCAGGTTCT
>NC_057802.1:6820920-6821698 GCF_018294505.1 Triticum aestivum | reverse complement strand
GGCCACCCCCACCAACCACTTTTTTGGGCCTGGGGCAGCAAGGCCCAACTTGCCAACTTTCCCCAATTTTCCGTGGTCCATAAAGCTTCCCCCTCTTCTCTCCTCCCCTGTTTCATGCTCTTTCCTTTCTCTCTGAACTCCATCAGCCACTTATTCCAGCACAGTATTTTCTGGGATTTCAATCTCTCCTATAATTTTGTGAACATTCCCACCCTCACAGAAAACCATACCTCTGTTATCAATTCCCTCATCATTGAGTTTTTCTCCCTCAATCTCAATATCAGATAGATATTCAGGGAATCTGGTTAGATCCCAGACTTTTGTGGCCCTGTGCTTAACTTTTATCAATGCCATATCCACTTCACCATTATGATATTTACCCCAATTAGACGAATCAATGTGTGTAAAGTTATCCTGACAATCTGTCAAAATTTTAACACCCTGCCCATTATCAACTTCTGCTTCATTTTTCAAGAGCAAACTCTGAACATATATGTTCATTTTTTTCCTTCATCCTACGGTTAATCCGCCTAATTTGGCGCTGACTATCAATTTTATGAGTTCTACCCCAGATTCATAGGCAGGAGGTATGTAATTGAGCATGGGACAGTAAGCATTACCTGAAGTGGCGACATCCTCGTCAGAATCATCGCCTGAATCTTCACTAGCCAGCCTCCAGAAGCGGTTGCTGGCTAGTGAAGAGCTCAGGCGTCGATTCTGGCGAGGCATGCCGAGCAGCGAGGCGTCGGAGTTGGAGGGGTCGGAGCAAGTCGAGCGG
>NC_057802.1:6805190-6820710 GCF_018294505.1 Triticum aestivum | reverse complement strand
CACACACACCTCCTGCGGTGGCTGTTCCACCGGGTCCTCGTGGATCACGATCGACGATCGGATCCATGGCCGACCCTAGAGCAGGAAGGGCCAGGACCCCCTCGCGGGATCTGAGAGCCGATTCCCTCATGGCCGGGGCGAGATTCGCGGTCTCGAAGGAGGTGAAGGCCACCCACTTCCTCGCCACGGATCTCATCGGCGAATCCGCCTGATCCATCACCCACAGCAGCACCTACAGCGGATGTTTGCGCCCGCCGCGTCCGAAGAGCGTCTCTCCTCCGCCGCCTTCAGTCCCTCGAAGATCGCCTCCGCATACATCTCGCGTTTGCTTGTGTACCACGATCCAATCTCTCTCAGACGGGCTCGCAGGCGCGCATCCCTGCCTGCGAACCTCTGCATCTTCTCCGCGTCGATCTCCACCATCTCCGCCGCGGACACCTGTGAGCGAAGGAGTAGATGGGGTGTGGGGAGAAGAGGTGGGAGGCGAGGCGAATTCGGTGCGAGCTCACCAGATTTATCGCCCGACTTTAATCCCCCACCGGCCGCAATTCCTCTCCCACCGACCGCATTTCCTCCCTCGCAGGCTCCCGGGGCGCCTCCCCCGTCGTGGATCTCCCCCTCGATATGCGCAACATGGCAGGGGAACGCGACCGTGGCACCAGGGCGAGCACGATCCCTCCCCCAGCACGCACATCAACCGTGTACCCCCGCTCGTCGACGAGGTGCACCGTCGCCGGGCGCGAGCGTAGAACCACCTCGCCACGGTGGTACCTGAGAACCTTCGCCGCCCTGAGATCCGCGGCGAACCACGCCGGCCATCGCTGTGCTTCGGTTTCGCCCGCCGCGTCGCCAGAGAGACGTGTCGAGTCAATCATCGTGATCTAATTTTCAACCCTAGCATGCCACTTACCGGGCACAACTCTAAAAACGATCCGGTAACCTGACCACTCATGGTCCGAGGACTGGACATGGTCGGACCACTCCGTAAAAATGAATCTGGTAATCTATACCTACTATTAAAGGGAATAGATATTCTTGGTTTGGTTTAGTCCTTTTTGTTTGGCTCGTACACATGCTAAGCGACCTGGGCCAGGTACTTGTATGTCGATGGGCCTTTTATGGGCTTTCATAGAGACCTCAAAAAATAATTGGGTCAAAATAAATCAACATTGTTGGAATTGAACGCAGGACCTCCTGTCTGGATTTTCGATGTAACAACCAACAACCTATGTGCCATTCACATGTAGTAATCCCAACTCACTCTAAATATACGAGTGACAGTCCTCAAGTTTAGGGCGAGCTAATTAAAGGAAGGATTGTGGGCTTAAATAAAATATTTAAACGGATGTGGCTATTAAAGAAAGGATTATGGCTAAACCGATGGAATAATTAAAAGAAAGATTGTGGTCTTAATAAATAGAATATTCAAACAGATGAGGCTAATTAAAGGAAGGACTTGAGGTAAAAAGGTAGGATAATTAAAAGGAAGGATTTGTAGGCTTCAATGTGTTGGGACTGCTAAATTAGAAAAGGAAGGATTTGATTACCGACTAAAACGGGTGAGAACATCATGGTAATTAAAGGAAGGATCATACTTAAATGAAATCACTGGGAGATTATGCCTAGGAAAGAAAAAGAAAATATGAACATGACTAAATTGCATCGTATTTTGTAATGTTTATTTTGTAGAAGGATGTTGTGTTGCAGCATGTTGTTGATAGTGAATCCAGTGCTGCGGGATGTTATGCTTGTACAAAACATCAATTTTTTCGGTTGCAACGCACGGGCATATGTGGTAGTAAATACCTACTCATCATGGCCGATGAGTTCACAAAGTGGATGAAGCTGAAGCCGGTTGCCGCACAAGCTGCCGAGTCGGTCATAAAATTCATGTCCGGTGTTACGACATGCCCCACAACATCATCATGCATAACGGGTCAAATTTTACACTGGCACGCCACACGGCCACTTACATCATGCCTAACTGTAGCCGGTGCTCCCAGCAACTCACCTCGACAAGCTGCTGGAAAGAGACAAGCTTCTACCCGCGTCAGCGAGGACTCCCACACCGACAACGACCCTTCTTCTAAGAGAAAATGGATTATTTGCCCCCAATTTACCTCTACCTTTGATCATCCCCCTCCCTCCCTCCCTCCCTCGAGATTGACGGGTGTTGACCCCATGTAAAGTGCGGCAAAAGATCTAAATCCCCCCCTTCTATAGTCACCTCGACCCAGATTCAGCGACGAAGTCCCCTTCCAAGCTCGTCAACGCCCAGAACCGTCTGTCCTTGCCGCCCACCAGCCAAAGGGGAGAAAGCAAAGCAATGGAAGCATTATCATTTGGAAGTACCCTTGCCAAAGAAAAAGAAAAAAGGCATTTGGAAGCAGCAGCTGGAAGCGGCCTGTCCACCCACATGGACACACGGACGTTCTTTTTCATTGCCGACTCAAGCAAAAGTGCAAGGCCAAAAATTTCATAAAACCACAAATCTGTGATAGCATTAGCATTTGGTATCATGCAACGAACTCAACATTCATTTCACATAGCTCACCACACATCGTGAAATGATATTCCTCATTAACGAATAAGTTTCAAACTAAGATGTGGGTCATCTGTCACTATGTGAATAAGTCTCGAATTAAGATATGGACCATCTGCTACTATGAACTATTTATGATGAAATCATCAAGTCAGTAACATTCGACGGATTTGTACGACATATCCAAAGCTTCATGCATCGAGTAACAAAAAGATACAATACTCAACGCGCCGATCATGCATACGTGGTATCGAAAATCCTGCATATGTTCTTGGAGCGGGAAAGGACAACGGGAACTGCAGTACCACATAACAGTCGAGAATCTTTGGCAAGCAATAAAAGAACTCCACGATATATACACATCCGGGTCTTCTGTCAAAGGATCCACCACCGCACCATCAAAGGATCCACCAACCTACATAGATAAGTAAAAGCATATGGTCAAGATAAATGCAAATTCACCCAAAAAGAGCATTGGTATATGAGACAATGTAATATAAAAACAGTAGTAATATCGACAGAATATGGCAATGGCACTCAAAGTTGACTTTATCGAAGTTAGAAGTTTTACTTTTAACACATCTTAGAACAAATTGTGTGCCCGAGGTTGCAATATACCAATGATATGTTAATTGTGTTGGAAGGAGATATAGTTCGAGACAGATTCCTTAAAGAGATTTTGGATGCCTTCGCCAACACCAGGGGATTGAGAATCAACTACCTGAAATCCTGTTATTTCTGCAGTTGATAAGAGATTAAGAAGTTTCTTGTTGGGCTTCTTACCAAAGGAGGTCGGCTCACTCTCATCAAATCAGTTCTAACGGCTATCCCCACTTATTTATGTCCTCCATAAAGCTCCCTCGACATATTATTGATGAGATTGACAAGCTCAGACAATCATTCTTGTGTAAAGGATAAAAGAAATCTAGTGGGAGTGACTGCTTAGTAGCTTGGGACCAAGCTTATTGGCCTTTTGATGAAGGGCTTGGAATTAAGAATCTAAAGATACAGAATGATTGCCTTTTAACAGAATTTGTTCATCGGCAAGGGACTAAGGCAAGGGGACCCTCTGTCCCCTTTGCTTTTCAATTTAGTGGTAGATGTTTTGACTAGGATGTTTATCAAATCTTCTGATAAGCATTTAACTCAAGGGCCTTGCTCATGACCTCTGCCCTGGAGGTGTCATCAGCTTGCAATATGCTGATGACACCATCCTGTTTGTGGATGGTGATCCTTCCATGGCCACAAACCAGAAATGGGTTTTAACCTGTTTTGAGCAAGTGTTTGCTATGAGGATCAATTATATCAAGAGTGAGATGATCCCTCTGAATTTAGAAGCCAATGAGGTTGATGCCTTTGTACATATCTTTGGCTGTCCATTAGGTAATTTCCCTATTAAATACTTAGTAGTCTCTTTGCATTTTGAGAAATTGTCTAGGGAGGATATCCAACCTCTTATAAATAAAATCCTGAAGAGGATTGCAGGGTGGAGAGATAAGTTACTCTCCTATGTTGCTAGACTTGTCTTGATTAAGACCTGCCTTGCTAGCATTCCCATTTATCTTCTTTCCTTTTTCAAACTCCCCAAGTGGGCAGTAAATATGATTAACACCCAGATGGCAAACTGCCTAAGGAATGATTTTGAGGGCCATAGGAAAATGCACCTAGCAAACTGGCCTTTAGTCTCCATGAAAAAAGATTTTGGAGGCTTAGGCATTCCTAACATTCATGACCTTAATATATGTTTGTTGGGTGCTTGGGTGAATAGATACATGTCTGATGAGGGGAAGATTTGGAAGACTGTAGTTGATAAATACAAACCAGTGCCAAATATTTTCTGTATCCAAGACAAAGATGCATCAACCTTTTGGAAAGGAGTGGTGTGGGCCTCTAAGGCAGCCAAATTTGGATACAAATGGGCATTGGGAGATGATAATAAAATTAGATTTGGGGAAAATTGCTGTGTTTGGATCATCACCACTTTCCATCCAATTCTGGGATTTATATGTCATGTGTAGAGAACAGGGGCAAACTGCCAGACAAGTGTGGGATGGGGTAACCCTAAAGCTCACTTTCAGGGGAGCCTTCTCACCTATGATGGATAAATGGTTTGAGCTAGAGACCATTGTTAATAGTATCTCTTATTCAGAGGATACTGACTCCCTGGTGTGGTAGTACACTGCTTCAGGGACCTACTCCTCAAGTTCTCTATATGCAATTATCAACTATAGGAGGGTCACTCCTGTTTTGATACCTGCTGTCTGGAAGCTTGTGGTACCTCCCAGGATACATATCTTCTTGTGGTTAGTTGCTTATAACAAAATTATGACAAGGGACAACCTACAAAAGAGAAATATGGGGAAACCTGTGGAGTGTGTTTTCTGCTTAGAACATGAGAGTGTGCAATATCTCTTTTTTTTATTGTTCAATAGCCAAGCTTGTTTGGGAAGAAATTAGTTCCTTTTTCTCTAAACAAGTAGGCACTTCTGTGGAATTGATGTCTTCTTGCTGGGTTGCTGGCATGAAGATGGATACAACTAACTCTGTTGTAGCTGCCTCTTTTGTGGTCCCTGTGGAAACACGGAAATAACATAGTTTTTAACAGTGCTGTCTGGCTTTCTTTGAATCAGGTTTGGTCAATGATTTTAAGAACGCTCAGGAAATGGCGCCTCCTTTACAAGGACCACATGTTGGAACAGATGGATCAGTTCTGCCTCCACTTGCAAGGCTTGCTGGGAAGACATGCACAATTGGAGTGGGGGTGAAGGAGCAAGATGATATCGGTGGTTACCCATCTACCTTCATGCATGGTGGGCAGAGGCTGTTGAGCCCTACGTCTACACTGGAGATCGTCTACTCGCCGCTACCCCCAACCCCTCAGCTGCTGGCGTAGCTTTGCTTCGGGGCAACTTGCAGTTTTCTGCATTCTTATCTTGGTTAGCTTGTTTCCCTTTTAGTTTCCCCTGTTGGGTTATCCGTTTTCCTGGCACTCTGTAATAAGCTGTGAACACCAAAGTAGTGGTGCGTCTATTTTCGTTTTCATCTAGCTAGTTTCCTTTCTGTACTGAACAAAACAAGCCGTCTTATTTTCGGGCTTCTATGCAATGGAGCCAGGGAGCTCTCCCTGTTGATCTAAAAAAAATGTCCATCGGCTACTCATCTCTCCTGACATACCATGGGCAGTGGATTATGGCGGAGCACTCTAGTGTTAATAACATGAAAAAACCAGGAAAATGAGAGCCTGGTCGCAGATCAGCAAACTCATTCATGCATATGGAAGGGGGGGAATACTTGTGTTCAGGTGGGGGTACGATGAAACTAAATCTCTGTGGAAAGGCAAATGGACTAGCAATGAGACACTTTGTATCTAGTTCCCAGCTCTCTTCTCAGGCACTCAGACCCAACATATCTCTTGTAAATTGCCACGGCGGAGGATCGTGGCTAGTGCCCACTAGACCCAATAACATGGAAGGCATAGCTGTTGCTTTTTAATTGAAAAAAAGATACGAGACAGAGGAATGACTACTTCGGCAATGAAACAGTATAGAGAAATGTTAAGACATACCATAGGCTTTCTTATGGCAATAGAATCTGTGCAGTTCTTTATCAGCCAGTGAGTTGAACAGAACTGTGCAGTTCTGCTCAGTGCACTTGATAGTAGCCCTGCGATGCTGCATCTTGCAGTGAGACTTCATCTAAAAAGGAATCCGCAAGAATCAGTAAACATACAATTTGGGGGGTCAACTACTATTGAATCAAGACGCTTACATTAGTTTCATCAATGTAGATGGGAGTGTTTCTAGGGTTGTCTTCCTGGCAGATATGGCAGGGTAGCATTCCATCGGGTCTACAGTAAAGCGCTATGCAGTACCTCTTGAAGAAGACAATCTCTGGGTCGGTCTCTGGGCGAAGCTTCTCTGCAGATGCAACCTGTTCTAGGAACATATTGATCGCTTCTTGTCGCGTCTTAGCCATTAACCTTCAGAAAACAAGTTCATTACTTTCAGCACGGTATTGCACAGCTAAAGAGACTAGAATATATATATATAACAGGCATATCACGATTTTTCAGTGTTTTCGCTGTACATAAATGATAAAAGAATCTGCACTTCAGTGTTCTCGTCCCCGGGACGCAACGAGACCGTCGCGGTGTCGCGGTCGGACGGTCTCGTTGCGTCCCGTCCCCGTAACGGTATAATATCACATAGTTCTCTGCTGGGCTTCCCCAGATGGTCCAGAACCCATCAAATTCTTCAAAGGATCCAAATGATCATAGCATATGGGACCTAATCTGGAAAACCAAAGTCCCTGGGAAGATAAGAATCTTTGGATGGAGGGTGGCCACGAACACCCTAGCAACAAAGGAAAACAAATGGAAAAGAACTCTTGAGGACGAGTACCATGCAGTGATCATGTGCACAAAGAGTAGGGGCCTAAGATCAGCCATGAGAGGATCCTGGAATCTGCCGCCAGAACAAAAATTCAGGCACACAGGTGATGATTGGCTACAAGTGCTCCTGGACTCTGTAAATGAGGACATGCGAGCAAAAATCATGCTGCCTATCTGGCGCTGTTGGTTTCTCCAGGAAGATTGTGTGCGCAAGGACGGCAAGGAAACAATCGGTCGGTCTGTTCTTTTCCTAAAACAGTATGAGGAGGAGCTGAAAAATGCAGAAACTTCAGTTGAGTGGATGGGAGGGAAGAACACCTGCATCAGGGAGGTGACCACACCGGGATTGCCACCTGCCAAGGACATAAAGTGGAGCCCTCCAATGCATGGAACTGTCAAACTCAACACTGATGCGGCTTATTTGGCTGAAACAGGTGAAAGCTCCGCTGGTGCTGTTGCCCGTGACTCTAGGGGCTGTGTACTCTTCTCCGCTGGTGCTGGTGCTGTAGCGTGGAAGAGGCCGAGGCTAGAGCCGTCCTTGTCGGCATCCAGGAGCTGGCCAAGATTTCAAATGCCAATGTAATCATCGAGACGGACAGCCTATTCACTGTCAAGGAACTGTCGACGCAGACCCCCACGCGCTGCCCCTGCTACGGCACCATGATGGATATCCGTCAGGCTATGTGTTCCTTCTCGGAGAGCTCTGTCAGATACGCGGAGAGAAGCAGAAACTCCCTGGCACACAATCTGGCTGCACTGACTAGGAGTGTAGGAGATATTCGGTTGACTGCAGATGTTCCGACTAGTTTACGATCCCTACTGATATCTGAATATCCTAGTCCTTCTGAGTAGGCTTGTCTACTTCAGATCTCAAAAAAAATAAAAAAATAAAAATATCACATATTTCTGATGCACGACATGCCACTCTAATATGATCATACAGCCCATCATAAGAACATAGGAACCTGGCCACACAACTTACTCCCCAAATCAAGCAACCCAGCACACCTAGCCAAAATCGAGGGGACGAACCCAATCAGGATTCAGGAAGCCGATAGCTACGGCGACGCGGGGCGGGGCGGGGGCGGCCTCCGAGGGCGACGGAAACCAAGCCCATCGAAACCCTAAGACCAATGCCGACCCCGAACTTCAATTCGCAAAACTCGTCAGAAAATTCAGACGCAAACTTCCAGCGATTCGAGGGGGAAGCGGGAGGAGGGGGGAGGAGAGGGAGGGGGGAACGCACCGGAGCGGATGGATGATTCCGAGGAGCGGCGAAGAGGCGGGGAGGAAGACGATGACGACGGCGAGCGCGAGGCGGGGCGGGGCGGTGCGGGCGGGGAGCAGCCTCCGAGCGAAGCGAAGTCCCAGCGTCTCCGTGCGGGAGAAAAACAGAGAAGAGAGTGGGGCCCAAATGTCAGTTAGAGGAAACGGCACCAGCCTGCTCCCCCTCCTCTGCTCCATCCTTACTCCCGCACCATCCATTCTTCATCTGACGGTTACAACATTTTTCCTCCCTCCTGATTCTTTTTCAGTCGGAAACAAAAGCTAAATATTGAGTTGAACAAAATCATCATGCTACGAAGAACCGGAGCTAAATGTTGATGCACACAGGAATGTGTTGTGGTGTCGCCGCATGCCAACAAAGAAGAATGAACACACAAAAGCTGCATGCACCAATCGACTAGTTGCTCAGAAGGTACAGGGACGGACAGATCTTGCCAGTCCGCCGCTCGTCGCACCACATACCACGGCCGAAATCACTGTTCTGACCTTGTCAGCGTTTTTCATCGCAAATTGAACCCGAGATGGAAGTATTTCACGATTTGACCCTTTTAGAAACGTCAAAGCCCGCGGCATTTCTGATCATCAGACAAACGCTGAGCTGGCTGACGTTTCTTACCTGGCCCACTGCCAGGCCGAGAACGCGTTGCCAGCTGACGTTTCTGGAAATGCCATAGCCAATGGTGTTTCTGGTGCAGATATTTTAGGTGCATGTGGGGCTTTCACCCACCACTCACTCTCTTCTCCCCCGTTGGCCTATCCCGAGCTCTTGCCCTTTCCCCCTTTGTGTCCCTCACTTAGCCCCTCTCAAATCCTTCCAAGTCGATTGGGTTGTTCCGTGGATCCGGTGTCATTTCCGTTTGTTGAGGTAACCTCCTTCATCTCACAAATTTTTATTGGTTGGATTTATCTATTTGATTGTTTTGTTCATGTGGTTCCTAACCCTAGTTTTGAACATGGATCTATAATGTGATGTTCTTGAGTATTGTTGTTCCAATAATGTTGCATTGTGATGTTGGTGAACATACCTTATTGTTTGGGTTATGCCTAATGTTAAGATTTAGGGTTAGGGTTATGCCTAATGGTAAGATTTAGGTTAGGGTTAGTGGTTTTGTTAGAAAATGTGGTATATTTAGCATTGTACATTTCTTATACTTATGTTCCCCTTTTGTAGATGGACAAAATTGTGGATATTCATTATGTTGACCAAGAGGCATTCATGAATGTGGATATTGTTGACAAGTATGAGGAAGTGTTGATATTTCTTAAGACTCCTAGTTATGAAGAGCTTGTGGAAGAAACACGGATAAGATTAAAGTGGGTGGATGCAAGTGACCAAGTTGAATTAGTAGGAAGATATGATGTTGGGTCGGCACACAAGTGTCGAATGAAGACAATGCCTATCAAGTCCAATTTGCATTTGGTTGCATAAGGAGGTTGTTGCATCCTCGGCAGTCAAGTCACTCGAAGTATTTGCAACTAAGGTGGTCAAGGCTCCTCTCTTTCATGTTGACTTGAACCAAACCTTAGTAGATGGTGTGAGCCTGATTAGTAGTGTGCCGCCTATTGTTGAGCATAAAGTTGAAGTGGAAGCCAATGAGTATCCCCAATATGAGTTTGGAGGTATGATACGTCTCCAACGTATCTACTTTTCCAAACTCTTTTGCCCTTGTTTTGGACTCTAATTTGCACGATTTGGATGGAACTAACCCGGACTGACGCTGTTTTCAGCAGAATTGCCATGGTGTTATTTTTGTGCATAAAAAAATTCTCGAAATGACCTGAAACTTCACGGAGTCACTTTTTGGAATTAATAAAAATACTGGCGAAAGAATCAACTAAAGGGGGCCCACACCCTGGCCACGAGGGTGGGGGCGCGCCCTCCTGCCTCATGGGCCCCCTGGAGCTCCATCGACCTCAACTCCAACTCCATAAATTCATGTTCGGGGAGAAAAAAATAAGAAAGAAGGATTTATTGCGTTTTACGATACGAGCCGCTGCCAAGCCCCGTTCTTCCTTGAGAGGGCGGATCTGGAGTCCGTTCGGGGCTCCGGAGAGGGGAATTCGTCGCCATCGTCATCATCAACCATCCTCCATCACCAATTTCATGATGCTCACCGCCGTGCGTGAGTAATCCCATCGTAGGCTTGCTGGACGGTGATGGGTTGAATGAGATTTACCATGTAATCGAGTTAGTTTTGTTAGGGTTTAATTTGATCCCTAGTATCCATTATGTTCTAAGATTGATGTTGCTATGACTTTGCCATACTTAATGCTTGTCACTAGGGCCCGAGTGTCATGATTTCAGATCTGAACCTATTATGTTTTCATGAATATATGAGTGTTCTTGATCCTATCTTGCAAGTTATAGTCACCTATTACGTGTTATGATCCGGCAACCCCGAAGTGACAATAATCGGGACCACTCCCGGTGATGACCGTAGTTTCAGGAGTTCATGTATTCATTAAGTGCTAATGCTTTGGTCCGGTTCTCTATTAAAAGGAGACCTTAATATCCCTTAGTTTCCAATAGGACCCTGCTGCCACGGGAGAGTAGGACAAAAGATGTCATGCAAGTTCTTTTCCATAAGCACGTATGACTATATTCGGAATACATGCCTACATTATATGATGAACTGGAGCTAGTTCTGTGTCACCCTATGTTATAAATGTTGCATGATGAATGCCATCCGACATAATTATCCATCATTGATCCATTGCCTACGAGCTTTTCACATATTGATCTTTGCTTAGTTACTTTTCCGTTGCCACTGTTATGATTGCTACAAAACTGCTACTGTTGCTTTTGCCACCGTTACTTCCATACTACTTTGCTACTAAATACTTTGCTGCAGATATTAAGTCTTTCAGGTGTGGTTGAATTGACAACTCAGCTGCTAATACTTGAGAATATTCTTTGGCTCCCCTTGTGTCGAATCAATAAATTTGGGTTGAATACTCTACCCTCGAAAACTGTTGCGATCTCCTATACTTGTGGGTTGTCAAGGTAGTGCACCGATCAATGATGATGGTCATGACTCCGACGAAGAGTATGAGAGGCACCACAACATTGTTGGTGACGTAGAGGCTGAAGTAAGGCATAAGAACATGGATCCTGACATTATCTATCAGCGTGCTTGTGTGGATGACTCGGATGATGAAGGCCCGGTGAATGAGTTGGACGAGGATGGTTTGACTGAGAAAGAAGCGGAGTGGTACACAAAAATCACCGGTAGGGATCACAAAGTCCCCTTGTTTTGTGATGTTAGCCTTGCAGATAAGGCTATAGTCGACGATGGCATGAGCAAGACAATTGAGGCTAGACAGTTCCCAAGTAGTACACCCGACGAGATTTCGATGTCGTACGTAAGGAAAGGTTTGATCGAACACATGCTATAATTTAGGATGTGGTTGTGTGAGTATGCTATCAAACACCACAGGCCTTTCATGGTAGTTCACTCGGACTGCAACAAGCGATACACCGTGAAATGTGAGGTAGAAAGATGCAAATGGAAAGTCAATTGAAGACTCGGGAAAGATGGTTGGTGGAAGATAACTAGTTGCAAAGCCACTCACCAATGCACACCGTCAGCCATAGAAGCACGAAAGACACACCGTCAGCTAACCTCGGAATTCATTGGTTATAAAAACCAGAAACATATAGCCGAGGATCCAACCATTAAAGTAAAGTTGTTGATGAGTTGGGTTGAAGATAAGTTTGGATATAAGGTCAAGTATGGGAAGACATGAAAGGCCAAGCAAGTCGCTCTCAGAATGTTGTACGGTGGATGGGAAGAGGCACACAACATGTTACCCAGGTTGCTGGGAGCGATGTCATATAGAAATCCAGGAATGTACCACTATGTCCAAGATATTGAAGGAGTGTTCCATCGTGCTTTTTGGACATTTGGCCCATGCATTGCAGATTTTGAGCATTGTCGTCCGGTTCTGTCTATAGATGGGACCTTCTTGACAGGCAAATACAAGGGCACACTCATGATAGCAATGGCACATGATTCTAATGACCCAGTGTTGCCTGTTGCATTTGCTTTGGTCTCCGTGGAGAACCAAGACAACTGGGAATGGTTCATGAGACTTGTTAGGAGCACGGTCATTCCTCCCAGTAGGGAGCACTACAAAAAAAAGACACATCGTGACATTTTGGGCCGAACGAAAAAAATTTATGTCATACTTATGACACTTCTATGACGATAATTGTGACAAAACCCGGTATCATCATAGATGTGGTGGGGCCCTACTTCTATGACAAAAAATCATGACAGAAAATGGGCTTTTCGTCCTGGGCGGGCCGGAGACGCAGCTGCATGACATTCTTTGGGTCGTCCATGACGGAGAAAACCGTGGTAGAAGCGAGGGCGAGGAAAATATCGGGGGAGTTCCTGGTTACTGTGGGTGGTCGGGGGGCGAGCGATGCGCGTTTCTCTCGTACGTACGCGCGGGTGTGCGAGGCGTTGCACTCTAACTGAACCCGAGCGATTGCACTGCAGGCTACGCGTTACTGAACCCGAGCGATCGATCGATCCCTTGCTGTTAACTGAACCCGACTGGTTCCTTCTCTACTGCTGCTAACTAAAGCCGATCAAATACTGCTGCCTCCTTCCCTTGATGAACAGTGAGCGTTGTTGGGGGGTTTGGATGAACAGTTCCCGGTGGGGGTTGGATGAACAGGACCCCGTGGTAGTAGAGGCCGTTGCCGCTGGATGAATAGTACCCCGATCGATCGAGCCGGTGGATGAACAGGACCCCGTGGAGGGCTGGATGAACAGGACCCAGTGGAGGGCTGGTTGAACAGTAGCCGGTGGAGGGCTGGATGAACAGTAGCCCGTGGAGGGGTGGTTGAACAGGACCCCCGTGGAGAGGGTTGGTTGAATAGTAGCCGGTGGAGGAGCGCGCGGTGGAGGCTGGATGAACAGGAGCCCGTGGATGAACAGTCGCAGGTGGAGGCTGGAGGAGGTCGATGGTGGATGAACAGTAGCCCATGGAGGCTGGAGGAGGTCGACGGTGGAGATGAACAATATCCCGTGGAGTCCCGTTTTGCGGTACACCACACTCCTCCCGATGAACAGGACCCCCGTTTCAATCGTAGCGCTCCAACATAAGTCTGTTTCCTCCGTTTTGCGGTACGCCACACCCCTCCCGATCAACAGGACCCTGTTTCAATCGTAGGAGGTCCGTTTCCTCCGTTTTGCGGTACATCAGACCCCTCCCGATGAACAGGATCCCGTTTCCACCGTGGCCGGTCAAACACAAGGTTGTTTCCTCCGTTCTGCGGTACGCCAGGCCTCGTTTCCATCGCATGTTCCGTCCAAGCCGGTTGGCTCCCGATGAACAGCACACGTTCCGTTGCCTCCCGATGAACATGACGCATTCCGTTGCCTCCCCATGAACACGATGATGACGCAGTTTCTCTGTTCTGACCCAGCCACAACCATGTACACGAGCCCTGGCCGTACGTATGCGCGAGTAGGCGTTCGAGACCCCGCCCGTATGTACGTACGTGGCTGTATTTACTTTCTTGCACCCTGGTCGTTGTACGTATGTGTACATGCTACGTGCGCGCCTCTACTAGCACACGTGCGCGCCTCTACTACCACACGTGCCCTTCCTTGCACGGCCACGGTTCATCGCTGCAGCCTGCAGACAGACCGATCGATTAGTATGTACGTACACGTTCGTGACCAGAATGACAACGCTACGTACGCTTCGACCGGGTGGGTCCCGACTGTCAGGCACTTCCTTGCGTGCGAAGATGTAGCTGGTGGGTCCCAGCAGTCAGGGGGCGAATCGTTTTTTCTTGCCCGTAATATGGACGCACTTCCTTGCGTGCGAAGATTTAGCTGGTGGGTCCCAGCAGTCAGGGGGCGAATCATTTTTTTGCCCGTAATATGGACGCACTTCCTTGCGTGCGAAGATGTAGCTGGTGGGTCCCAGCAGTCAGGGGGGAAACGTTTTTTTCGCGAAATACGGTGGCACATCCGGTGGGTCCCCGATGTCAGGTGGAGGAATCATTATTTTCCGCGTAATAAGGAGGCACTTCCTTGCTGCGGCCGTGGACCCAGCTGTCAGCCACGTACAGCACTCTTTCGATGGAAGTCGTTCCTTGACCACGTTGACCACGCCGTGCTGAGAGCACCACAATGTTGGACGACGGTGAGCCCTAGGAAGGGGACGACGCGGAGCCGGGGAAGACGCGGCAGTGGATGCCCACGCAGAGAGGAGTACGAGGGTTCACTGGTTCGGTTGCGGTGTGAGGATGCCGTCGCCGCAGGGCCTGGCCAGCAGTGGGAGTAGTAGGGGGCTGTGAGGCCTCCGCGGCAGCACAGCCGGCCACGGAAGGCAGGAGAAGGCGGCACGACCGGCGCTACTTTGGGAGGCTGGAGCAAGAAGACCAGAGGTTGAAGAAGCACGACGGCCATTGGATGGACATCGTACGGTCACTGCAGCTAGAATCGTTTATATTCACTAAGTTGACAAAGCCCTCGGTACGCGTCAACTTAGTAGGCCCACAGGTCAGCCTCCGAAACGGTGCGCCCCAGATGTCAGGGGGAGGATGTAACACCCCGCATGTAACTTGCCATATTTGTAACTCCGACTCTTGCCATTTCCGGCTATGTGATATGTTTTCCCTCCGTTGTTGGGTTTTGTCTTTCGTTTTGTATTTTGTCATGTCATGCATTTTCATATCATGTCATCATGTGCATTGCATTCGCATACGTGTTCGTCTCATGCATTCGAGCATTTTCCCCGTTGTCCGTTTTCCAATCCGGCGCTCCTATCTCCTCCGGTGCACCCCTCTTGTTTTCTTTCGTGTGCGTGTGTGAAACTTTCTCGGAATGGACCGAGGCTTGTCAAGTGGTCTTAATATACCACCCGGAGACTACCGGTCAAGTTTCGTTCCATTCGGAGGTCGTTTGGTACTCCAACGGTTAACCGGACATCCGCAAAGTTCATTTGAGTGTCCAGCAAAACCCCCCTCCAAAATCAGCCCATAGCCCACCAAACTCTCTTCCATGCTCTAGGTCGTTCGATCACTATCGTGTGGGCGAAAACCGCACCTCATTTGGAGTCTCCTAGCTCCCTCTACCTATTTATATGTGGGCATCCCGAAAAACGGATTCGCAGACGAACCCTAGCTTCTCCACCGCGCGCCGCCGGACGAAATCATCCCCCGCCGGACACGTCCGCCGCCGCCTCCTCGCCCTATCAGCCGCCGCCACGTCACCCGGGCGCCGCCCGCGCCGCCGCGGCCCGCCAGGCCCGCGCGCCCCGCGCGACTCCGCCGT
>NC_057802.1:6778559-6804668 GCF_018294505.1 Triticum aestivum | reverse complement strand
TCCGGCCGCCGCCGCGGTGCCCTCCGCCGCCGCCGCCGCGGTCCCCGCCGGTGCCGCCCTCCTCCGCCCGACGCCGGCGACCCTCCAGCCGCGCCTCCTCTCCTTCCTGCCCCGAGCGCCATCGACGGCCTCTCCCTCGATCCAATCGGGTAGGCACTGTAGCCCCGTTGACTTCCCTCGCTTCGTTTTTTTTCTAAGTTCCAGGAATCTTATCAGTATATGCTCCTGTTCCTGATGTGATAACTTTGTGCATGTAGCTCCGATTCGCGCGTGTAATATGTCAAATTGTTCGTCTCGTGATGCTCTTCATTTTGTTCAATTGCACCATTTTCATTAGAGGTCACCTTGATGCCCAAATCTTCGTTGGAAGAGGGCTAGTTGCTGTTAATCTCTGGTTCTTATCAGAACTTGGAGATTTGTCATTTTTGTATCATTTATTCTGTGCATCTTTTGAGCATGAGCTCTACATGTGTTTTGAAGTATGCCATGCCATATTTCCAGTGGTGTAGTCCATGTATTTGTGTGATCTTTGTGGTGACCAGCACAAGCATGCAAAGTAGGCCCCATAATATTTCTGATTTCAGGGACTTTAATCACTAAGTCCTCGTCTTCTGTAACTTTGTTGCCATGTAAACTTGATGCTACAGAGAGATCCATGCATATTTTGGAGATGTTCAGTAAGGATGTTTTGTAGCTATAGTTGTAATTGATCCATTTCTGCAATTTTTTGCAATTTTAGAGTACCATGGCATGACTCAATCTTGCTCTACTTTTGCTATAAAATATTTCTGGCAGATTATTGACATGATTTGCAATCTTGCCAAGCTTATTGTAGTTGAACCATACATGCTACGTAATTGTTCTTGCCATGGATAGCTTCATAAACATGCCATCTTGTTGTAGGTATGCTTGATTTGTCATGCATTGCTCTGTAGTGAGTGCATCAAGCTCACAAAGAGGCCTACATATTAATATTTCTGCCATGCTCTGTTTTCTGCTAAGTCTGAAACCTGATAACGAAACTTGCTATGTTTACATGCTTGCCATCATATCTTATGGTCCTTTTTGGCTTATGGTCAGTAAGGGACTTTTGTCATGTGCATTTAGTAGAACACTACCATGCCTTGTTTTGCTATGTTAAGTTCCTGTAGTATGTTGATTTCGTGCTCTGAACATCGCTACCTGATGCTGATTTCTGCCATGTCCAGTTTTTCACCAAGTCTGTGAACCTGTAATCTTTTGCACTTTTGCCATGCTTGTTTGAGCTTGATATGTTGTGAACTAGGCGTAGCTCAGTGTTTATCTTTTGTCAAGCATCTCCTGTAGATTACTTCCATGTGCTTTTTTGCTATGTTGGGGTTGCTGTAGCATTGCTACTTGTTGCATTTTAAGTGCTATCTTGCTGTTTATCGCAGATTAGTGTCATTCTTGTTTTGCTTGCCATTTGCAAACCATGCATCCGATTCCGGTGATCTTTATATCGATTTTGACCAAAATCATCTCATCTTTCCAGTGGCATGCTTGGTTTGCCAAGTTACTGCCATGTTCATCATTTTCCTTCCGGAGCACGCATATGCATCGCATATCACATCTTGCATATCATACATGTCTTGCATCATGTTGCTCGCGCATTCCTCGTGATTGATTGTGGTTCCGTTTGCTTGTGTTCTTGTCTTGGGTAGAGCCGGGAGACGAGTTCGTGAACGAGGAACCTGTCGAGTACGCTTACGAGGATCAAGCTTTCGACAACTCTGAGAATCTTGCAGGCAAGATGACCACCCCTCGAAATCACTTCTATCTTTGCTATGCTAGTTGTTCGCTCTATTGCCATGCTCGCTACCTATCACTTGATATGTCATGTCTCCTATTTTAGCCATGTCAGCCCTAACCATCCTTTCCTAGCAAACCGTTGTTTGGCTAAGTTACCGCTTTTGCTCAGCCCCTCTTATAGCGTTGCTAGTTGCAGGTGAAGTTGAAGTTTGTTCCATGTCAGAACATGGATATGTTGGGATATCACAATATCTCTTATTTAATTAATGCATCTATATATTTTGGTAAAGGGTGGAAGGCTCGGCCTTATGCCTGGTGTTTTGTTCCACTCTTGCCGCCCTAGTTACTGTTATACCGGGATTATGTTCCTTGAGTTTGCGTTCCTTACACGGTCGGGTGATTTATGGGACCCCCTTGACAGTTCGCCTTGAATAAAACTCCTCCAGCAAGGCCCAACCTTGGTTTTACCATTTGCTACCTAAACCTTTTCCCCCGGGTTTTCGCGAGCCCGAGGGTCATCTTATTTTAACCCCCCCGGGCCAGTGCTCCTTCGAGTGTTGGTCCGAACTGAGCAGACTGCGGGGCCCCCTCCTGGAAACTCGAGGTCTGGTTTTACTCGTAGGATGTCTCATCCGGTGTGCCCTGAGAACGAGATATGTGCAGCTCCTATCGGGATTTGTCGGCACATTCGGGTGGCTTTGCTAGTCTTGTTTTACCATTGTCGAGTTGTCTTGTAAACCGGGATTCCGAGACTGATCGGGTCTTTCCGGGAGAAGGTTTATCCTTCGTTGACCGTGAGAGCTTATGATGGGCTAAGTTGGGACACCCCTGCAGGGTATTATCTTTCGAAAGCCGTGCCCGCGGTTATGAGGCAGATGAGAATTTGTTAATGTCTGGTTGTAGATAACTTGTCACTTGACCCAATTAAAATACACCAAGTGCGTGTGTAGCCGTGATGGTCTCTTCTCGGCGGAGTCCGGGAAGTGAACACGGTCTGTGTTATGGATGACGTAAGTAGGTGTTCAGGATCACTTCTTGATCATTGCTAGATGACGACCGCTCCATTGCTTCTCTTCTCGCTCTCTTTTGCGCAAGTTAGCCACCATACATGCTTTTGCCGCTGCAGCTCCACCTCTTTGCACCTCTTGTCCTATAAGCTTAAATAGTCTTGATCTCGCGGGTGTGAGATTGCTGAGTCCCCGTGACTCACAGATATCTCCAAAACAGTTGCAGGTGCCGACGATGCCAGTGCAGATGATGGCGTCGATCTCAAGTGGGAGTTTGACGAGGAACGTGGTCGTTACTATGTGTCTTTTCCTGATGATCAGTAGTGGAGCCCAGTTGGGACGATCGGGGATCTAGCATTTGGGTTGTCTTATTTTCATCTGGATTTTGGCCGTAGCCGGTCTATATGATTGTATTTTGGATGATGTATGATGATATTTATGTATTGTGTGAAGTGGCGATTGTAAGCCAACTCTTTATCCCATTCTTGTTCATTACATGGGATTGTGTGAAGATGACCCTTCTTGCGACAAAACCACTATGCGGTTATGCCTCTAAGTCGTGCCCCGACACGTGGGAGATATAGCCGCATCGTGGGCGTTACAGAGGAATCATTTTTTGGGCGGGTGAAGCTAGAATATCCGAGATTGAAGAAGAAGCACGACATTCGTTGGATGGACATCCAAC
Source organism: Triticum aestivum (assembly GCF_018294505.1). Classification (NCBI taxonomy): domain Eukaryota; kingdom Viridiplantae; phylum Streptophyta; class Magnoliopsida; order Poales; family Poaceae; genus Triticum; species Triticum aestivum. Next base: position 6,801,206 of record NC_057802.1, on the reverse strand, counting down.
GGCCACTGTTGCTAGAACCGTGTGTTGACTATAAGTTGATAAAGCCTTGCATACGCGTCAACTTATTTTTTTTAGGGGACGCGTCAACTTAGTAGGCCCACAAGTGTGTGGCAGAGAACCTATAGCCCATTTGAGATTTGTAAGAATGTACAGCCCATTTTGAATTCTAATGGAATTTACTACAGCATTTACAGTTTGTTAAAAGTACAGCCCATTTTCTAGCTAGGACAACGATTAATAATTTCAACCAAACGTTCAAAACAGAATTCAATAAAATTTCCCACATTTTGATGGGATCCGAAATATTTTTATCCCAAAATTTCTAGTCAGATTAAATACAATTTTAATATAAATTTGTCTTACGTAAAAATCCAATGAAACATTGCGCGCGCAACAATTAATGAAATTAAAATTTTTAAAATCAGAAAATAATATTTTATAAACTAATTACGTGTTTGGTGCAATTTTTTATAGTTACAGCCCAGTTTCTATAATTACATCCCATTTATTATTTCTTAAAGCCCATTTTTTTGTTAAGCCTAATGCATCCCTCCTAGGAAAGATTTGCAGCCCAGCGGGGCGGAGAATAACAAGTTGACCTTGCCTGGGTATTCCTCAAAAAAAGTATAGCTGGGCTAGCCATTTTCAGCTTGAAAAAAATTAATATCTGGGCTGGATATCTGGCCTGGGCTAGACGGGCCACAGCCCGCCCAGTTAATACCCTGCTCTCCTCTGAACAACAACGAAAACATCGCTCAAGAAAAACTCTGCAGTGCTCACACCTCAAAAACACAAATACTGCTCGAGCTGCTTGGTCCCAGTTGTCGGCCGCTCCTTGTGCAATTCTCTCGTTTATTGACTACATAGGTTGACAATGGTGTGGGACCGTGATGTCAGGAAACCAGGAGGAAGCAAAAAAAATATAGTTGTACATAATAAGGAGGCACTTGCGTACGTACGGCTATGGCCCTAGTGGGTCCCTACTGTCATCCAGTCAAAATAAAGTCATCTCCTGAATCCTCATGTTCGTTGACCATGTTGACAATGCTCGGCGCCACGGCGAGCGCAACAATTCGAAGGACGGCGGAGAGGGCCTCGCGGGCCCTACGGATGGTCTGATACAGCGCCCGCTGCTCATTCAGGAAGCCAGGATCATCGGACACGTATGAGCACCTTCGAGAGATTGAGACGACATGAAATGGTAAGGCCACGCTTGGGAGCTCTGGTTTATTTCAAACCTGTATTAAAATACAAGTGTAATTTACTCGTCATTGGAAACAAGGCGTAAAATACAGGCATAATGAAACCGAGGGCCCGAGGTCTGAACGAAAACCAGCGAGTTACATGTGTAATTTGAGAGACCAGTGTATATTTTACTAGTCGAAATCGACCAACCAAACGCTTCGCCCGAGACCATCTGCTTTTATTTACAAGCGTCAGTTTAACAAGCGGTTTTGGTTGGAAAACGACGATCCAATCACGGCCTAAGATGATGAGTTGGTTGGAAGATCATATGGTTTCACCTCTAACCTACCCGAGTTGTCGTATAGGCTACGAATGAAACATAAGACAATGAACTTCTTAAGCACAGAAACAACAGAAGAGGATGATCTTCTTAATTTGCAAATCATAGGCATTAGCTAAACATGCAAAACAATATGAAGCATTATTCTCAGGGGGCATGGTGAACAGCTCGTGCTGCCGCATGCCACAGCATTCCAAGCTCAACTTTGCAATCAAACTCACAAGGCCTGGCATTACATAGACAACATTCAGAACAAACTCTTAAAATACCTTACATAAGTCAACATTCATGTGACTATGCATCTCAGCAGAGTAAATATTTACTTTTGAACTGAAGACAGGAATAGGAAAAAACGATCGACGTTGCTCACAGCAAAGGGCGTCCCACTCAAATATATCAAATGCATGTCTTCTGGCTAACATCAATGAGCAAAATTTGACAAGGTTTTCCAATTCCAATATATTAAACTAATGCCTTCTTGCTAACATCAATGATTAAACTTTGACAAGCTTTTCCCATTCAAAATATGTAATGCCTATGATTGTGGAACGGGCAGGGTTTGTCATCAGTTTGTGTCATCTGATAGTCCGGTGGCCCAAGGTGACGACGAGTGATTAGAGTACCATTTGATGTATTGTGCATTATGAAGTATTATGGAGGACACGAACCATCTGAACATTTTGTGCAGTTCCACTAAAATCAAGCTGAGCATCCCTGTGGATTTCGTATTTATATGCTGCAAGAAAACAAAGACACATCAGCACACACATGAATATTGGCCCCGGTGTCAACCCACCAATCGGTGGACTAACAAACTGAAAGTACGGTAAACAGATTACCATACCCAGATGCCCCATCATTGTTGCTTAGAATGACATTGACAGACTTGGAGTCCTGTCATGGCTTCTTGTACTTGTTTGGACACTTTTTGCCCAGTGCACTCCACGTGTTGTAGAGTTTCCTATGCTCTCTGCAGACTAGTCATGTCACCAGCATCTACTAATACTCTGTAAAGCTTCTCGATCATTCCTTCTGTAATGTAGCGCAAACAGTGAATGCTTCTTTCTGCAAAGTGGTAAAACCAACTGGACCCACTAATGCAGCAGTTTGCCTTAGACACATTGGCTCCTTTTGTGCGGTTCAACTAAAATCAAAGTCGGAATAAACTCGAGCTTTAATTTTGATATCCCTGTAAGCAACAATAGGTATAAGGGAAACAATTACTGAGAAATAACGGTTGATGACTTGTACTCCCAGAAGAAAAACATCTACTGATCTACCTTATCTTAATGGGAAACAAAGCAGGAGAGTAGCAATTCTCCATCAGTGTGATTCATTCATATTAACTGAGACATTATCTTAACAATGCCTTGTTTCAACATGTATAAAGAACGACAAAGCAGAAAAGTACCATTCCTAAAACAATGCGACTGATTCATTTTAACAGAGACATTATCTTAACAATACCTTGGTTAAATATGTAGAAAGAACTACAAAGCAGGATAGTACCATTTGTAAAACACTATAACTGATATATAATAACAGAGACATTATCTGACAAATACATTTCTTAAACATGTACTCCGGCCGATCCCTAACAGAAATGGTACTCCCGCCGATCCCTAACAAGTGTTGCAGTTTTGAACTAAGATTTAGTAGTTAATTCTGAGGAAAGTCGGTACTGACCTTTCAAGACCAAGAATTTGAAACAACTCCTGAGGAAGATCTAAAAGAGATCTCAACACATATATGGAAATCCGGTCTCATTTTGTGCAGTTCCACCAAAATTAAGCGAAGCAAAATGTCGCAATAGCAACAAGTTGAATAGATATCCCTGTTTTAACAGAGGCAAAAAAAGGAATCAATTACTGGCCAATAAAGGAGGATGAAACATGTGGCCACAAAAATGGTAATCCCGCCAATCCCTAACAAGTGTTGCAGTTTTGAACTAAGATTCAGTAGTTAATTTTGAGGAAAGTCGGTACTGACCTTTCAAGACCAAGATTTGAAACAACTCGTGAGGAAGACCTGAGGGAGATCTCAACACATATACGGAAATCCGGTCACCTTTTGTGCAGTTCCACCAAAATTAAGTGAAGCAAAATGTCGCAATAGCAACAAGTTGAATAGATATCCCTGTTTTAACAGAGGCAAAAAACGAATCAATTACTGGCCAATAAAGGAGGATGAAACATGCGGCCACAAAAATGGTAATCCCGCCAATCCCTAACAAGTGTTGCAGTTTTGAACTAAGATTCAGTAGTTAATTCTAAGAGTGGCATTGCTTAATTTTACCAGTGGCATTAGATTAACAAAAAGCATAAACAGTTCCAGGGGAGAGTGGGCGCAACAACAGCATGTGCTTCCATCTACTTATAAAGGGGGTGATGCAGAGTTTTGTTGTAACAAAGAAACAAGCATCATGTCTGGGTTGGAACAATTTTTGCCCACTTAATGGTAAAAGACAGCAGTTCAATAGCTTCAATTCAACATTTATCGAAAACAGTACCAATATAAGTAGCACAACATCTCAAAGCACACTGCAGCATCATGTGGATGAAAGTCGGTACTGAACTTTCTTGACCAAGATTTGAAACAACTTGGGAGGAGGAGCTGAAAGAAATCCCAAGACATATATGAAAATACATGATCTCCTTTTGTGCAGTTCCACCAAAATTAAGCAAAGTCGCCGGTGTGACATTCAAGTTGAACTGCACAAAACACTCTTAAAACATAAGTGTTTCGCGTAGCGAAGCAAAATGTCGTAATAACGAAGTTGAATAGATATCCCTGTTTTAACATAGGCAAAAAAATGAATCAATTACTGGCCAATAAAGGAGGATGAAACATGCGGCCACAAAAATGGTAATCCCACCAATCCCTAACAAGTGTTGCAGTTTTGAACTAAGATTCAGTAGTTAATTCTAAGAGTGGCATTGCTTAATTTTACCAGCGGCATTAGATTAAGAAAAAGCATAAACAGTTCCAGGGGAGAGTGGGCGCAACAACACCATGTGCTTCCATCTACTTATAAAGGGGGTGATGCAGAGTTTGTTGTAACAATGCAACCAGCATCATGTCTGGGTTGGTCCCATTTTTGTTCACTACTTAATGGTAAAAGACAACAGTTCAATAGCTTCAATTCAACGTTTATCCAAAACAGTACCAATACAAGTAGCACAGCATCTCAAAGCACACTGCACAATCATGTGGATGAAGGCTTGTACTGACCTTTCATGAGACACACAAGATAAAATACAAATCTACCAACACGAATAGGAAATCCAATCTCGTTTTGTGTAGTTGCACTGAAATCAAGCAAAGTCGCCGGTGTGACATTTAAGTTCGCTATAGCAACAAGTTGAATAGATATCCCTGTTTTAACAGAGGCAAAAAAAGGAAACAATTACTGGCCAATAAAGGAGGATGAAACATGTAGCCACAAAAAGAAGCATTGATACGTCTCCGTCGTATCTATAATTTTTTATTGTTCCATGCCAATATTATACAACTTTCATATAGTTTTGGCAACATTTATACTATTTTTGGGACTAACATATTTGATTCAGTGCCCAGTGTCAGTTCCTGTTTGTTGCTTGTTTTTTGTTTCGCAGAAAACCCATATCAAACGGAGTCCAAACGGGATAAAAACTGACGGAGATTTTTTTTGGAATATTTATGAATTTTCGGAAGAAGAATCAACCCGAGACGATGCCCGAGGGGGCCACAAGGCAGGGGGGGCGCGCCCCTGACCCTCGTGGACACCCCGTAAGGCGGTTGGAGCCCTTCTTTCACTACAAGAAAGCTAATATCCGGATAAAAATCGTGTTCAAATTGCAATCCAATGGAAGTTACGGATCTCCAGGAATATAAGAAACGGTGAAAGGCCAGATCTGGGAACGCAAAAACAGAGAGAGACAGATCCAATCTTGGAGGGGCTCTTGCCCCTCCCATGCCATGGAAGCCAAGGACCAGAGGGGAAACCCTTCTCCCATCTAGGGAGAAGGTCAAGGAAGAAGAAGAAGGGGGGCTTTCTCCCCCTCGCTTCCGGTGGCGCCGGAACGCCGCCGGGGCCATCATCGTCACCGCAATCTACACCAACACCTCCGTCATCTTCACCAACATCTTCATCACCTTCCCCCATCTATCTACAACGGTCCACTCTCCCGCAACCCGATGTACCCTCTACTTGAACATGGTGATTTATGCTTCATATTATTATCCAATGATGTGTTGCCATCCTATGATGTCCGAGTAGATTTTGTCCTATCGGTAATTGGTGAATGCTATGATTGGTTTAATTTGCTTGTGGTTATGTTGTTGTCCTTTGGTGCCCATCATATGAGCGCGCGCGTGGATCACACCATAGGGTTAGTTGTATGTTGATAGGACTATGTATTGGAGGGCAAGAGTGACAGAAGCTTCAACCTAGCATAGAAATTGATGCATGCGGGATTGAAGGGGGGCCAATATATCTTAATGCTATGGTTGGGTTTTACCTTAATGAACGTTAGTAGTTGTGGATGCTTGCTAATAGTTCCAATCATAAGTGCATAGAATTCCAAGTCAGAGATGACATGCTAGCAGTGGCCTCTCCCACATAAAACTTGCTATCAGTCTAGTAACGTAGTCAATTGCTTAGGGACAATTTCGCAACTCCTACAACCACTTTTCCACACTCGCTATACTAACTTTATTGCTTCTTTACCTAAACAGCCCCTAGTTTTTACTTACGTGCTCTTTATATTCTTGCAAACCTATCCAACAACACCTACAAAGTACTTCTAGTTTCATACTTGTTTTAGGTAAAGCGAACGTTAAGCGTGTGTAGAGTTGTATCGGTGGTCGATAGAACTTGAGGGAATATTTGTTCTACCTTTAGCTCCTCGTTGGGTTCAACACTCTTACTTATCGGAAGAGGCTACAATTGATCCCCTATACTTGTGGGTTATCAAGACCTTTTTCTGGCGCCGTTGCCGGGGAATTATAGCGTGGGGTGAATATTCTCGTGTGTGCTTGTTTGCTTTATCACTAAGTAGATTTTATTTGCTGTTCTAAGTTGTTCTCTATCTTTAGTTATGGATATGGAACATGAAATACCAAAAAAATTAGGCGTACTTGCTACTCATGGAGATGGGGAACCTCCTAAAACCCTCGATGCTCGTTATGTGAAAGATATTATGTACTACTTTGATAATCCTGAGAAAACCCCATTCAACTTTGTAATGGGAGACACGTTGGATCAACGTGAATACTTTAGGGATTATCGCTTGACACAAAAAGGGAAACTATTATGGGATCAAATTCATATGTTGCATTGGTATGCTCGGCAACTATGCTTGAGATATGATTATACTTGTTGCTCTAGAATGAATGCTCCACATCTTCCCTTTTCATGCAAATTTAATGATAATAAAACATTGGCTTCTTATGCTAATGGTATATATGATTACTATAATGTGGAACAAATAGAAGAATTCGTTGCTTTTATGGGTGCTTATGAAATTGAATCTTTGTTTAAAGAGTGTGAAAATCTTTATGATGTTGTCTACAGACCTGAAATTTTTGCTATACTTAAATATTGTTATGAGAATTATGAATACAATTCCGAAATTGATGCATTTATTGAGAAAGTCTCCGCTGTCCAAGAAGAGACTAATATTTTGCAGGAAACTATGGAAGAAGAAATTACTAAAACTGTGAGCTCATTAGATGAAAAAGATGAGGAGGAGAGCGAAGAACAAAAGGAGGAAGAGCTGATTGATCACCCGTGCCCACCTTCTAATGAGAGTAACTCTTCAACTCATACATTGTTTAATTTCCCTTCGTGCTTACCGAAGGATGATTGCTATGATAATCGCTATGACCCCTTTGATTCTTTTGAAATATCCCTTTTTGATGATGCTTGCTATGCTTGTGGCCAAGATGCCAATATGAATTTTGCTTATGGATATGAACTTGCTATAGTTCCTTATGTTAAACATGAAATTGTTTCTATTGCACCCACGCATGATAGTCCTATTATCTTTTTGAATTCTCTCGACTACACCATATCGGAGAAGTTTGTGCTTATTAAGGATTATATTGATGGGTTGCCTTTTACCGTTGCACATGATAATTTTGATGAATGTGATATGCATGTGCTTGCTGCCCCTACTTGCAATTATTATGAGAGAGAGGAACTACATCTCCACCTCTCTATGTTTCCAATATGATAAAATTGCAAGAAACGGTTTATACTATGCATTGGCCTTTACTATGTGTGCATGAATTGTTCTTTTATGACATGCCGATGCATAGGAAGAGAGCTAGACTTCGTTGTTGCATGATATATGTTACTTTGTGCTCACTACTAAATCACAAATCATTGTTAATTAAAATTGGCTTTGATATACCTTGGGATCCGGGTGGATCCATTACTTGAGCACTATATGCCTAGCTTAATGGCTTTAAAGAAAGTGCCGCCAGGGAGACAACCCGGAAGTTTTAGAGAGTCATTTATTTCTGTTGAGTGCTTTCATAAAGTTTAAAAACAAAAAAAAGAGGGGAACCCAAAACTTTTAAAAAAGGAAAGTGAAAGTGAGAGAGACAAGCATTGTTGAAGTGGGGGAGCTCCTTGAACTTTGTTCATGCTCACAGAAACTTTGTGAATCTTAATTACAGAAACTTTTCAACAAAAATAATTATCCCCTTGTACAATTCCATTGTATTATAAAAATAATGTGCCAAGATTTGCCTTTAGGATGTTTACATTGCTTGTTGGTTTGTGCGGTGCAAGACAGAAACTTTGGCTGTAGTGCGCGATTTTTCATTTTGTACTGGAATGTCAAACGGATCTGAAACTTTTTGCACTGTATTTTATATACAAATTTTTTATTTTTCCTAATTTTTTCAGAATTTTTTGGGTCACAGAAGTATGGTGGATGTTCGAATCTTTACAGACTGTCCTGTTTTCACAGATTGCTGTTATAGCTTCATTATTTGCATATGTTTGAATTCTTGTTGAAGCCTCCTTGACTTGAGGCCACAGAATTGTGATAGCATACAGTGGGTAATGTTTGTTTATAATTATACAATAATGTTACAGCAGTACATGATGGGATTTCTTTGCCATATTCACTAACCCCGCCACTAAAAGTTCGGTTAAGTTTTGTGTGGATGAAGTGTTCGAAGATCGAGGAGGTATCGATGTGAGGAGAAGGAGGAGAGGCAAGAGCTCAAGCTTGGGGATGCCCAAGGCACCCCAAGTAAATATTCAAGGAGACTCAAGCGTCTAAGCTTGGGGATGCCCCGGAAGGCATCCCATCTTTCTTCAACAAGTATCGGTATGTTTTCGGATTCGTTTCATTCATGCGATATTTGCAAATCTTGGAGCGTCTTTTGCATTTAGTTTTCACTTTTATTTTATGCACCATGCTGGTATGAGATAGTCCTTGGTTGATTTATAGAATGCTCATTGCACTTCACTTATATCTTTTGAGTATGGCTTTATAGAATGCTTCATGTGCTTCACTTATATCATTTGAAGTTTGGATTGCCTGTTTCTCTTCACATAGAAAACTGCCATTTGTAGAATGCTCATTTGCTTCACTTATATTTGTTAGAGCGTGGGCATATCTTTTGTAGAAAGAATTAAACTCTCTTGCTTCACTTATATCTATTTAGAGAGATGACAGGAATTGGTCATTCACATGGTTAGTCATAAAATCCTACATAAACTTGTAGATCGCTGAATATGATATGTTTGATTCCTTGCAATAGTTTTGCGATATAAAGATGGTGATATTAGAGTCATGCTAGTAGGTAGTTGTGGATTGTAGAAATACTTGTGTTGAGGTTTGTGATTCCCGAAGCATGCACGTACGGTGAACCGTTATGTGATGAAGTCGGAGCATGATTTATTTTTTGATTGACATCCTTTGTGTTGAGGTCGGGATCGTGCGACGGTTAACTCCTACCAACCCTTCCCCTAGGGGCATGCGTGTAGTACTTTGTTTCAATAGCTTCTAGACTTTTGCAATAAGTATGTGATTTCTTTACGACTAATGTTCAGTCCATGGATTACACGTACTCTCACCCTTCCACCATTGCTAGCCTCTCTAGTACCGCGCAACTTTTGCCGGTGCATTACACCCACCATATACCTTCCTCAAAACAGCCACCATACCTACCTATTATGGCATTTCCATAGCCATTCCGAGATATATTGCCATGCAACTTCCATCATCATCATATACATGACTTGAGCGTTCATTGTCATATTACTTTGCATGATCGTAAGATAGCTAGCATGATATTTTTATGGCTTGTCCGTTTTTTGATATCTTTGCTATGCTAGATCATTGCACATCCTGGTACACTGCCAGAGGCATTCATAGAGTCATCATGTATTAGTTTTATCGAGTTGTAATATTGAGTTATAAGTAAATAAAGTGTGATGATCATCATTATTAGAGCATTGTCCCATGTGAGGAAAGGATGATGGAAGCAATGATTCCCTCACAAGTTGGGATGAGTCTCCGGAATTTATGAAAAATAAAAGAGGCCAAAGAAGCCCAGATAAAAAAAGAGGCCAAAGAAGCCCACCAAAAAAAGAGGAAATAAAAAAAAAGAGAAAAAGAGAGAAGGGGCAATGCTACTATCCTTTTACCACACTTGTGCTTCAAAGTAGCACCATGTTCTTCATAGAGAGAGTCTCATATGCTTTCACTTTCATATACTAGTGGGAACTTTTCATTATAGAACTTGGCTTGTATATTCAAATGATGGGCTTCCTCAAAATGCCCTAGATCTTCGTGAGCAAGCAAGTTGGATGCACACCCACTTAGTTTCCTTTTGAGCTTTCATACACTTATAGCTCTGGTGCATCCGTTGCATGGCAATCCCTGCTCACTCACATTGATATCTATTGATGGGCATCTCCATAGCCCGTTGATACGCCTAGTTGATGTGAGACTATCTTCCTCCTTTTTTTCTTCTCCACAACCATCATATTCTATTCCACCTATAGTGCTATGTCCATGGCTCACGCTCATGTATTGCGTGAAAGTGTTGAAAAGGTTAGAGAACACTAAAGTATGAAACAATTGCTTGGCTAATTCCGGGGTTGTGCATGATTGAAATATTTTGTGTGGTGAAGATGGAGCATAGCCAGACCATATGAATTTGTAGGGATAACTTTCTTTGGCCATGTTATTTTGAGAAGACATGATTGCTTTATTAGTATGCTTGAAGTATTATTGTTTTTATGTCAAATGATAGACTATTTCCTTGAATCACTCGTGTCTTAATATTCATGCCATGATTAGATACATGATCAAGATTATGCTAGGTAGCATTCCACATCAAAGATTATCTTTTTTATCATTTACCTACTCGAGGACGAGCAGGAATTAAGCTTGGGGATGCTGGTACGTCTCCATCGTATCTATAATTTTTGATTGTTCCATGCTAATATTATACAACTTTCATATACTTTTGGCAACATTTATACTATTTTTGGGACTAACATACTTGATCCAGTGCCCAGTGTTAGTTCCTGTTTGTTGCATGTTTTTTGTTTCGCAGAAAACCCATATCAAACGGAGTCCAAACGGGATAAAAACTGACGGAGATTTTTTTTGGAATATTTATGAATTCTGGGAAGAAGAATCAATGCGAGACGATGCCCGAGGGGGCCACGAGGCAGGGGGGCGTGCCCCTGACCCTCATGAACACCTCGTAAGGCGGTTGGAGCCCTTCTTTCGCTGCAAGAAAGCTAATATCCGGGTAAAAATCGTGTTCAAATTTCAATCCAATCGGAGTTACGGATCTCCGGGAATATAAGAAACGGTGAAAGGCCAGATCTGGGAACGCAGAAACAGAGAGAGACAGAGAGACGGATCCAATCTCGGAGGGGCTCTCGCCCCTCCCATGCCATGGAAGCCAAGGACCAGAGGGGAAACCCTTCTCCCATCTAGGGAGAAGGTCAAGGAAGAAGAAGAAGAAAGGGGGCTCTCTCCCCCTCTCTTCCGGTGGCGCCGGAACGCCGCCGGGGCCATCATCGTCACCGCAATCTACACCAACACCTCCGTCATCTTCACCAACATCTTCATCACCTTCCCCCATCTATCTACAGCGGTCCACTCTCCCGCAACCCGCTGTACCCTCTACTTGAACATGGTGCTTTATGCTTCATATTATTATCCAATGATGTGTTGCCATCCTATGATGTCTGAGTAGATTTTCGTTGTCCTATCGGTAATTGGTGAATTGCTATGGTTGGTTTAATTTGCTTGTGGTTATGTTGCTGTCCTTTGGTGCCCATCATATGAGCGCGCGCGTGGATCACACCATAGGGTTAGTTGTATGTTGATAGGACTATGTATTGGAGGGCAAGAGTGACAGAAGCTTCAACCTAGCATAGAAATTGATGCATGCGGGATTGAAGGGGGGCCAATATATCTTAATGCTATGGTTGGGTTTTACCTTAATGAACGTTAGTAGTTGCGGATGCTTGCTAATAGTTCCAATCATAAGTGCATAGAATTCCAAGTCAGAGATGACATGCTAGTAGTGGCCTCTCCCACATAAAACTTGCTATCAGTCTAGTAACATAGTCAATTGCTTAGGGACAATTTCGCAACTCCTACCACCACTTTTCCACACTCGCTATACTAACTTTATTGCTTCTTTACCTAAACAGCCCCTAGTTTTTACTTACGTGCTCTTTATATTCTTGCAAACCTATCCAACAACACCTACAAAGTACTTCTAGTTTCATACTTGTTTTAGGTAAAGCGAACGTTAAGCGTGCGTAGAGTTGTATCGGTGGTCGATAGAACTTGAGGGAATATTTGTTCTACCTTTAGCTCCTCGTTGGGTTCGACACTCTTACTTATCGAAAGAGGCTACAATTGATCCCCTATACTTGTGGGTTATCAAGCATCTACCTTATCTTGATGGAAACCAAAGTATAGGACAGTAGCATTTCTAAAACGGTTGCATTGATTCATATTAACGGAGAAATTCTCTTAAAACAGTTCAGTAGTTAATTCTAAGAGTGGCATTGCTTAATTTTACCAGCGGCATTAGATTAAGAAAAAGCATAAACAGTTCCAGGGGAGAGTGGGCGCAACAACACCATGTGCGTCCATCTACTTACAAAGGGGGTGATGCAGAGTTTGTTGTAACAAAGCAACAAGCATCATGTTTGGGTTGGTACCATTTTTGTTCACTACTTAATGGGAAATGAGAGCAATACAATAGCTTCAATTCAACATTTATTTAAAACAGTACCAATACAAGTAGCACAACATCTCAAAACACACTGCACGATCATGTGGATGAAGGCAAGTACCAACCTGTCATGACGCACACAAGATCACCTACGAATCTGCCAACACGAATAGGAAATCCAATCTCGTTTTGTGCAGTTGCACTGAAATCAAGCAAAGTCGCCGGTGTGACGTTTAAGTTTGCTATAGCAGCAAGTTGAATCGATATCCATATTTTAACAGAGGCAAAAAAGGAAACAATTACTGGCTAATAAAGGAGGATGAAACAACCGGCGACAAAAAGAAGCATCTAACTTATCTTGATGGAAAACAAAGTAGGAGAGTAGCATTTCTAAAACAGTTGCATTGATTCATATTAACAGAGGCATTCTCTTAAAACAACATTCATTAAGAATGTAATTTACTTTTAACAGTGGCATTGCTTCAATTTTCCAGCAGCATTCTTGGATTAACAACAGCAAAATAGTTGTATGGGACATGGGACATGCCAGCACCATGTGTGTCCACACGTATAAATGGGTGATGCAGAGTATGTAGCCAAGCAGCATATCTGCGTTGGTCCCATATTTGTTCTCTTTGAATCTTTTTCCTATGTGAGGGCAGCAAATCTAGTCCTGCACAAACTACTCGACCCCCCAGTTTCTTTCCCTTTTCAACAAAGAGATCGGTTCCTTATAGATGTGTGTACTGGGTTACCCCCCTTTTCCCTTTTCGACCAACAAAGCGGCTAGATTGCCAGTCTATACTACTTTCCGTCCCTCCTTTCCTCATTGAACCACGTCCTAGATTCATGCTCCACCCCACCGCACCCTTCTTTCCTCTTTGAACCAAGACCTAGATTCGACTACAAAATCGAAAAAGATCCGCATGCTGCTAGAGCAATGATGGTTTCAAAGAAACTTATACCTTAGGGTCGTCGGGATGTGGCAAGGCGTGCGGCGGGAGGCCGGATCTGCCCACACTACGTACGGCAGCGAGGAAGAAGGGGTCGGTGGCCCTCCCGCACAGGCGCTGGGTGAAAGAGAACAGCGCAGTCGGCAGTGGATTGCCTCCCTCGCCGAAGGCGATAGAGTGAACGCTGCACCTCCTCCCCTTCCCGGTGCGACGGGATCCGGACGCCTCCTTCACCAGCTGTGAGGGGGGAGAGAGAGACAGAGGCCAACGCAGTCTTGTTTAGATCTGGTGAAGAGGGTGACTGGGTGAGAGACTGTGGATATAGCAAACCCTAGCAAAGGAACGTTGAGCCTCTAGTATATATATATATATAGTGCGGCGAGAGTGTGGAGAGTGCATACTCTAGCGAACAAGCACTGAGGCTCCAGCTTATATAGTACTACATATATACTGTAGTACGGACTGAGCTCTGGTGCCTTAACTGCACCTACTTTTGGCTGTATGACAGGTGGGCCAGCCACATTTTGGGCCCACCTGTCATAAACCCAAAGGCAGGTGCACTAAGTCAATGAAGCTGCGTCCATATAGTACTCGTGTATAATACTAATATATAGTGGAGTGGTTTTCTTATTCTCTCCATAACAATCGTTTTAAATTGTGTAAGTACGAAACGAAACTCTTAATTTAACGTACCAGTGAAGAAAACTACTACTTCCGATGAACTAACGATCCACGCGTCCTGGTCGCACTTCCTGTCTGGGCGTGCAGTACACTACCCTCTCTTAAGTGAACAACCACACATACGCCAAATTATCGGAAACGTGTGAGAGTGTGTACAAATAAAGAAATTTCAATTATCGAAAAGGTTTGAGAGTATGTACAGTTTGCCCTCTCTCAATAGTTATGGTTTGTTGTGTTCGGCCTAAACTTGGTCAAACTTTACAAAGTTTGACTTCAGTCAAATCTAATATGCAGAGTAAATAAAAATGGAGGGCTACTATGTCCATCCGGGTTTTTAGTCCACACCATTTTTTAATCAAATTTAATAGCTGGACAAATAAAATTACAGGAGAGCTGAAGACAAAGTTGTGAGAAGGCTTAGAAATCTATACAAAACTTATGCTCGTAGTACCAACGTCGATCCTTCTTCGAGGAAACATTTGGTTCATAGCCAATTGTGTGATAAAATACCAACGTGAAAGACGACTGCGTCTCCAACGCAACCAAGGTGAACTGATGAAGGATATCATCTTTGTGGGTAACAAGCAAAGAGCGCTGATGGAAGACAGCTTGTTTTTCGTGGAAAATCGATCAGCTTCACCAGCCGACGCAACCATGAGGCGCAACCATGAGCATCGATAGGTCATCGTGGTGATGCATCATCCATTTGGCATCAAGTTTGGGTGAGGGACCTATGAAGTTCGACAAATCCTCACTGTGGTCTGTTTCTTCTCATTAATCAATCTCGAGGAAGGAAGAACCACGTGGCAGAGGACAGTGAGGCGGAACAACAATGGCCATCCAATTTTGCGGAGTTCCACTAAAAATTGAGGAAGACATGCCCGGGTATGGAGATACGCATCGTTGTTTGAAAAAATATAAAAAAGGGATATAGTGTTGTTACTTTGTTTTGGCAGTGGTGCAAGATTAACAACGACATCTCAATTGTCCATAAGAATTAATGAAAAGTACACCAACAAACAAAAGCATTAGATTAGCAGCAGTAATAGGAGCATATGGACAATGACTGCACAACCGCCATGTACTTTTTGTCGAAACAACATGTATACCTCCACCGAGGCATAAATCAGGACAACTTTTCGAGTGGCATTTCCTCTATAATAGTAGGTGATGTTGGACCAGCCGACGAACCCTAGCTGGGGAGTAGTCGCATAGAAGAAAACCCGCATGCAGCGACCTGGGGAGCTGGACCAGTACAAGAAGTTATACCTCAGGTGGGCGAGATGTCGCTTAGACGGGCGGGCGGGATCTACCCACACGACGGCAGCGAACAAGGGCGCGTAGGACCTTCGTCCGCGCCAGCGCCGGCTGCGAGAGGACGGTGCGCATCGGCTTCCTCCATTGCCGACGGCGACAACGTCAACGCTGCACCTCCTCACCTCCCACAGCGGACGGGATTCGGCCGGATCTGTGACCACCAGTCAGGAGAGAGATAGTGTGGACACTGTCATCTTGTTTTGATATGGAGAGGGTGAGAGAGCGAGACGCGAGAAACCCTATCAAACAAGAGGCTATATATACAATGGAGTAAAAAAATCTCTCCATAGCAGTGGTTTTAAATAGAATACGCGCGTTCCCGGAAAAAAGAAACGAAAACTGGCGGATAATTTTTTAACATACCAAGAAAGAAAACTCGATCAAAAACACGCCCCCGCTTCCAGGTCGCGAGAGTCGTCGCGCACACACACATAGACATAGGCATGCATCTGAGGATGGCTGGGTAAAACTGAATACGGATGGTTCCTTCTTGCCAGAGAACGGAACTGCTGGTACAGGCATGATACTGGAAGATTGTGTAATTGCGCGAACGCACTGGAAGCTTGTGTAATTGCACGAACGTACAGGGATCATGGGGGTGCTATAATTTTCTCTTCATGTAGAAGCTTGTGTTATTGCGCGAACGCACTGGAAGAAGAATTGTTGGCCATCAAAGAGGGTTTGTCGCTTGCATTGCAGTGGAGTAATCTTTTTTTATCCACGCACCGTAGAACAATCGTTCTACGGTAAATTATATTAATATAATAAAGTACGTGGGGGGTCTAAGCTCCAAATATCAATATCGAGACCGACTGCCTTGAAGCTACAAACATGGTGAGGATTAGGAATGAAGATCTTGATAGATCTCGGTTTGGTTTTTTGGTGCGTGAGATTAGATCGCTCATGGCACTCCGAAATACTTGTATTGCTCATGTTCGACGAAACAACAACACTGTCAGTCATACTTTAGCTCATTATGGTAGGACTAGTGGCCGTATCGCTGTTTGGCTAGGTTCAGGCCCTGATGGCATTGTCGAACTTTGTAAATCCGAGTGTAGCCTGGCTACGTGAGTAATACAAGTTTGTTCCCGCAAAAAAAAGGCGTAGACATGCATATCCGTGTTTACGTAAAATTCCATCTCCATCTCCATCTCCAATCATATTTGTCCAACTGGCACATTATTTACGTTGTTAATTATATATACACAGCAATATTAACGTACAACAACTCTTGTTTGCGGGCATCCGGACCGCTGCCACGCCCGCTCCTGACCAACCCGAACCCTCTTCATCACCCGCGCGTGCTTCCCGCCCGAAATGGTCAGTGCCGCATTCATGCCCGGCCAGAGCGGATGCGACCTCTCACTAGCGCCGGCATTGAAGCGGCATGCCGGCCGAGAGAGCGTCGCCCACGCCGCTTCCCGGTGCACGCGACTGCTCCGCGTTCAAAGGTCGCAATAGCCGGCTACAACATGCATGTAAAAAGTTCTTGAGAGTCCGTGCTATAGCTAGCTGTCCTCCCCCAACTCGTCAATCTCTTCCAGTAGTGCTAGTACTCCATGGCGCGATCCATCGACAAGCAGGCGGGAGGTTTGCGGTGAGTGGCATGCCGAGCGACCGTGTGGGGTCGAGCCGTGGAGGAGGGTGAAACACGAACGCGAAAGATGTGATTTAAACGTTGGTTTTGCTCGATGGCGCGATCCAACGAAACGAAACGTTGGTTTCTCTCCGTATCCATTTTTTCTTCGGAAAACGGAAACTTTCCACTCCATTTTCATTCCTACTCCAAGGTTGCCCCGTTACAACATTCCATTAAATACAAAGGAAAACTAACACGCATGCTGATGCATCTCAATGATTCACAGATCATAGCCAATATTTACTTCACAACTAAAGACAAAAGTTTTGAGAGCGTGTACAAAAGAAAAATTACTGATGGGGTCACTACGACTTAAACCCTAAACCCTAAATAGGATTTAATTTCCTGGCTAGGTAGAACCTGTCGAAGGAAAGACGGCTGGCACCCTCGGATCATACGATGCTTTTGTGCAGTTCCACTAAAATCGAGTTGAGCATCCCTGATGGCAAAGATATTGAAGTATGATTAGAATAATCGTACTGGCACTAGTTCATGAGACATAAACTCATCACAAATAGAAGCCGGTAGAAGTAGAGAAAGATCGACATGGAGATGGAGCTACGTGGGGAGTTGCGGCAGTGGAGCAAGCCGGCTCCAAAAGGAAGATGTACTACCTGGGACGTCGGGCTGTAGCTAGAAGGGCGGTTGGGACGCGGCATCAGCCCATACCGCGGGGACCCCCGATTGGGACACACCGACTATGGGTTTTCTCCCTCGCCGATGTCGACCGCGTCTACGCAGAACATTGTTCCCTTCCCCCAGCGGCGGGATCAGGCCGGATATGTGACCAGCGGTGTGGCCACCATCGTTCTATGCTTGTGAAGAGAGCAAGCCAAGCAAGCAGGCTTGTAGCTTAGGCTCCTGCTAGTGTATATATAGTGGTTTTCTTTTTCTCTCCATATCAACCATTTTATATTGTGTACTTGTCATTGAAGAGTGAAATGATGGTTGCTTCTTCCGACTAACTTACTGTGTGATTTGACTCCTCCTTAGTGGCCCCTACACGTACTCCCCCTACGTGTATGACCATTCCTGAGTCTCACTTGTACTTATCTCTGTTTTCTTGCATGACACGTGAGTAGACAGGATGCGATAGAGGAATTTTGTTACTGCACGTTGTTACATAGTACTATACTACTAGTACCTACTCCCTCCTTCCGGTTCACTACTGGTACTCCCTCCGTCCTGGCTTATTGGTCCCCTTTGTACTCAATTCATGGGCTCGTTTTCCTCAAGAAATTGTCTTTACCAACGTATTAATATCGGGAATGCATGCGTGAACAACGAATGATTAAACCTTGCATGCAACGTTTTGACAAAGCATTGACTTATGAACATGTGAATGTAAGGGACTACAACCTCGTGCATGCATGCAACAGTCAAACGTACACATGGACGCAAAAACGTGAGCGACGCCCTAATGCATGCATGTCCGAGCACACGACGGAACACACACGGTCACGCTCAAGTGCTCAACCTACACGTGCATGCACACACATACTCAGCCAGTGTGAGCTAGTGACCGTATAAACACCGGAAAATGTATATATTGAGCGCAAT
This sequence comes from Triticum aestivum, assembly GCF_018294505.1. Taxonomy (NCBI): domain Eukaryota; kingdom Viridiplantae; phylum Streptophyta; class Magnoliopsida; order Poales; family Poaceae; genus Triticum; species Triticum aestivum. The sequence continues at coordinate 6,782,314 of NC_057802.1, read as the reverse complement.
GAGCGTATTATGAAGTCCACTGACCGTATTTTTACAAATATACAGTGACAGACAGTGTATTTATCTTGTTTGAAATTAAGCCATATTAACCGGAAAGGAGGCAGTATGGACTAGCATTATTTTGCTGTGTCCCATCAACTTGCCGAACGAGGAGAAGCTTGCAGGACGGGAGAAGCTTGGGCGCGATGACTCGCAGGACAAGGAGAAACTTTTGACTAATGCAAGCTCTCCCTCACTCAGGCGGTGGACGTGCAACAGTTAATTCGGTGTCAGATTGCCAGAAGCATACACTATACTAGTACTAGTATTATTGTTTGACTTCCCGAAGAGGCGAACAGCCAAGCGCAAAGTTTACTATATCACTAATAATGGCCCCACCTGTTGTCTCACAAAGTATGTGTAGTCTGAAATGTCGGGCGTGCAGCGGGCGGTGCCCTCGGTCGGTGCGCCGCTTCAACGGCGGAAGCAGTGAGAGGTTGCGTCGCCCTGACTTGCCATCAATGTGGAGCGGCGGGCTCAGCTGGCGCCGGGCGGGAAGGTTTCGATTTTTGATTCAGTTGCTGTGCTGCTACCATCCAATATTCGCGTGTGGTTGTTTCTAGAATAAAGAAAAGGAGGTACTCCTACTTATGTTACTCCCACTATGGCTAGCCTTGCGCTTGGCTCTTCGCCTCTTCCGGGAGTCAAACAATAACGGTGGTATGTACTATACTATACTAGGAACCGGATGGAGGAGCGTCTGCACTCTTATTATATTTTAAAAATGTGATAAAACAATCTTCAACACATTTGGTTCTCTTCGAGGGTTCTCGCATGTGATAATGGAAGTTGATTGCATGGAACACTCGCCACAATTCTCGCTTAATTCTGGCTCAGATCCTTTTACAAATAGGAGCGCTCGGTCATATTTCCTATTTTTTGTTATTCAGCATGTAAACAGGTCAGCAAACCTTGCGGTGCATCTTTGTGTGAACCGTGCTTGCTGCACTTTGAATGTGGCGGAGAGCTGGCTTGATGAAACACCTCGCTTCCTTCTTCTTTTTTTGCGCGGTACCTCGCTTCCTAGTGACCAGTCTCTTGGCTGATCGTCCTAAGAATGCTTATATATGAATAAAGCTCTCTCATTTACCGCAAAAAAGATTAAGCCATATTAACCGGAAAGGAGGGAGTATGGACTAGCTCTACTTTTTGGTGTGTCCCGTCAACTCGCAGAACGAGGAGAAGCTTGCAGGACAAGGTGAAGCTCGCTTACGCCTTTTGACTAATGCAACCTATCCTCGCCCAGGCGGTGGACATGCAGCAGTTCATTCGGTGTCAGATTGCCACATGCATACACTGTAGTACCCAACATGCGGAGTACCATCATTGTTCGACTTCACGAAGAGGCGAAGAGCCAAGCGCAAGGTTTATAGTTGTACGAGTAGTACTACTACTAGAACCGCATGGTGGAGCGTCTGTACTCTTATTTTATTTTAATCTCTGATAAAGTACACATTTATTCGGGAGAAGGGCGGAAAACGGCAGCCCAATGGTAGTGTTAAAAAATATCGAACATGTAATGATGGTATCGATCAACCATGCTCGAATATATCTTGGCCTCCATGCGAGCCCGTCTGTGCGTTCTCGCTCCTCGTCTCTCTCAAGGAACGGCGGGTTGGCCATTTTGCCGTCAATTGAGATCGCTTTGCTCACACTCCGGTCCCAGATGTCAGTGATATGCCAAGAGGAAGTGCATTGACCGACTGGCCATACGTGTACTTGGTTTTGCACCTTCAGGCCATGCTTGGAATGGTTGTATTTCAATACGGAGGCGTATAACTTACACCTGTAAGTTACTGGCCGCTGTGCAAATTCCAGCCGGAATTGAAACGACGGGCGTAGGTGTGTATTTTTTTACAAGTGTATTCAAAAGAGAAACGGTGATCCAAACAGGGCCTCATACTACTCCTCCCTCCGTCACAATTTACAGGGCGCGCTTCATTCTGATGCATTTCTCTCCATGTATTTCCACCACCAGAGAGACTTTAGAGTGTATTGATGGTTGCTTCTTCCGAGCAACTTACAGTGGGAAAGGTGGGGCTTATGATTTGACTGCTCATTACTAGTACTCACTATTAGTGCGGCGCAACAACCGGGCTGAGTCTCCCATGCGGTTGTGCACTACTACCTCCGTTCTTAAATATACAATGGACTATTTGTCTTTCTTGAGATTTCAACGAGTGACTACATACGAAGCAAACTGAGTGAATCTACACTCTAAAATATGTCCAATTGAAATTTGTAAAAAGATAAATATTTAGGAACGGAGGAAGTATAATTTTGTGCATGGCACATGGACCCGGATGCTGAAGAGGCTTCTGGCAATGCTATCAAGATTCTAGCATTTGTTTACATAATTGACGTACTATACAAATAATTTTCCAGCGACATGAAATTGTACAATGCTCTGAGCTTTCAGCTTTTGTTTCGTGTGTCTAGCCATCGATGCTCTCTCGGAAACAATAAAAAACTAACTTCCTTGCTAACGCATCTCAGTGATTAGTAGATCAGAGCTAATATTTACATCACAACTGAAGACAACGTTGTGAGAAGGTGTTAAATTAAAATTGATCCATGCTTTCATTGGCAGCAACGTCCCCCCAGCTCTGTCTAAATCAACAAGGCATGTTGGGGGAAAAAGTAGCTATCTGGAGCATGCAACATTCCGATCATTTTGTGAGGTTCCACTAAAACAGAGCTGAGCGTCCCTGTTCCAAAGATATTAAGTGTGATTACGATAATAGAGGACTGCTGATGAAACAATAAACACACAAATAGAAGTCGGTAACCTTTGCAGTCTCTCTTAAGACTAACTAGTTGGAGAAGATTAAGCAAATAGATGGAGAATATTAGGCTCGGAGTTGGATGAGGAGGACAGAGCAAAACCAATCTCCCTTTGTGCAGTCGCACTAAAATGTAGACGTTGCCCGTGTGACATTTTAGTACAACTGCACAAAACACTCTTAAGAAAAAAGTTATTTGTGCAGTTCACCAAAAGGTTGCAATAGCAACGAGGTGAAATGGATAGCCCCGTTTGCAAAAAAGAGGTAGAAAGGAAACAATTACTGGCCAATAACAGTTGATGACACATGCGACAACAAAAAAGAAGCATATTCCATGTCCTAAGGGAAGATAACAACCCGGTTGTGTTCGTCTAAAACGGTGTGAGGACGAGATTGCAATATGGAAAGTACGCCGGACGAGCTACGTTTTGGGCAAAGAACTATGTTAGATCCACATGCAGCGACGTGGGAAGACGGGCAGTGGAGCAAGGCCGGAGGGGATACTTGGGGGTCGTCGGGATGTAACTAGGTGAGCGGCGGCGGGCGGGATCTGCCCATACTGCGGTAGCGAGCAGGTGGCGTAGGCCCTACCGCGCCGGAGCTTGGTCAGAGAGAACGGCGGGTACCGCAGATCAGGACGTGCTGCCTCGGCGCCGTCGAATGGAGAAACAATGCACATCCTCCCTATCCGCCGGCAGATGGGATGCGGCCGAATCAGTGACCAACGGTGAGAGAGAGAGGCTGATACGTCTCCAACGTATCTATAATTTTTTATTGTTCCATGCTATATTATATTCTGTTTTGGACATTAATGGGCTTTATTATACACTTTTATATTATTTTTGGGACTAACCTATTAACCGGAGGCCCAGCCCAGAATTGCTGTTTTTTGCCTATTTCAGAGTTTTGCGGAAAAAGAATATCAAACGGAGT
>NC_057802.1:6759835-6778549 GCF_018294505.1 Triticum aestivum | reverse complement strand
CACTGGCGCGTGATCGACGGGCTAGGCTGATAGGTTGGGCACCGACCGCCGAAAAGGACGTCGGGTCACTGTGGGGCTACCTTACGCGGGAAGCCTGACCGGGGTTAGGCTAAGGTCTGGTGGTTTGGTTAACCTAGGTTTATTGACCTGGCTAGGATAGGATTAGCCAATGGTCAGCCTGGCTCTGATACCAAGTCTGTCACGACCGGATTTTTGGGGGTATAAATTCCCAGAAATACGGCCTGTGAGCTCACCAGCCCCAGGATTACTGTTAGCTGATGAGGCACCCAACTTGATACAAGGAAATCCAAGCAAGAACAAAAATATGTAGTACAAGACCATTCAGGCCTAGGAGTACAACATTTTGTTTCTAATGATAGAGGGCGGAAGCGATTGGGTACATCTGCGTCTATGGGACTCCATTTCCCACAAGAACAGCTGACCAGGATAACTCCTATCTTCGCGAGGCTGCAAACGTCAACGCGCAGGTTCCGAGGTTGTCACCGCGATGCTTATCTCCAAGCAAGGAATCTTGCCAAGACAATAGCCAGGGACAAGCCAGTGAGTACGTTTGAATGTACTCGCAAACATTAAGAACACGGGTATAATATACCAAACATGCTCCAGGTTAATTAGATGATCACACGTCTGTCACGAACAATACGAAAGACCAAGATGCACACATACGGTTAAAAAAATATCAAAACAAAATACTGGGGTGCCAAACGAGTGTCTGAATGACCTCGAGCGGAAAATGCAGAATAGTAATACTGGTGCCAAACGAGTGTCTGAATGACTCCTCGAGCGGAAAATGCAGAATAGTAATACTGGTGCCAAACGAGTGTCTGAATGACTCCTCGAGCGGAAAATGCAGAATAGTAATACTGGTGCCAAACGAGTGTCTGAATGACTCCTCGAGCGGAAAATGCAGAGATAATAATGCCGTAGTCGGGCGTCGGGGCGACACCACATAAAGGGCTTATAAAAGATAAATGAACAACAAGCATGCCGCAGTCGGGCGTCTGAGCGACGCCACAGAAAGGGCTTATAAGAGAATAATCACAGTGAATATCCAGGAGGTAGAACCATCCCAGGGATAATAATATACGCAATATAAATGGTTAGTCCAAAATAATAAAGATCATAATCCATAGGGGCCACAATCACAAATAAAATTTAGTACAGTCGTTTCTCCATCCGAAAACCGATAATTTAGTCAAGCCGTATCTCCATCCGAATACCGTTACTACGATCCAGTTAACCGTGTCTCCATCCAAATACCGTTACAGAGTTCTAGATTAATCGTCTCCATCCGAATACCGTTACTGAGATTCAGCTCAGACTGTGGTTTTTACTCAAGAACAAGACTATCCAACAGGATATATCCTCTGCAGAGGGGGTACCATTTTCCACGAGTAACGGGATTACTCAGTCCCTCGGGACTAATTCCGTCTACGGTCTTTTGATTGAAAACACGCCTGACCTGCACACACCAGCTTAACTCACCAGTGTCTGGAATCACCCACGACACCTGCCAAGCAAAACTCTAAGTGGGGAGGCTACAACCTCGACGTAGCATGGGATCACAAAATTTATACCGCGCGCAAACTGGGGGAGCTACCCCCTTCGGCTACAACCAAAAACACCCATGCCCCCGGACCGAATGACAGGCTTTAATCCATGGCCATGGGACCCTCATCACGGCCTCTCTGTACGGTGTGTGCTTTGGAAAGGGGTTGACAACCTACTGAACCATACCCTGACCCCTGCAGGGACAAGTGGTGGTACCGACAAAGAAGGAGGCTATTGATCAAGACTCGGTCTACAACCGACTCAGGTGGTCCAAGAATCCACCAACCATATTACCACTAGTGAAATAAATCACCACTCCTCGAGCCTCACCAAGCTATGCCGGGCATACTCGTCTTGACGAGGGATTAGGGACAAGCTCGTGTCTACCCAAGACCACGACTTTCCCGGCTTCCTACCGGTGTGCAAGAGAAGCTCACGAGGATGATCCAAATCAGTAGTGTATCCTTGCTGACCACAAAACAACTCCAAAGTGCACTCATGCACGAGACCATATCGATACCTAAACTATCACACACTCCAAGTCAAAAGGTGTTGTGGTCGCATCCAAACACCACAACAAAATATTATGCCAGAGTTCAGAAATGCTTGCCTTCAAGAGTATGCAAAGGATGCACTTATTGGAAGCTTTCCTTTTCCTCCAAAGATCCTATTTTGCAAAATACACAAATAACAAATATTTCAAACACAGTACCAAAAACTGTCTCAAATATTTTTGAAATAAATCTTAAAATAAACTAGATGAAATTTGAGAGAGGTAGGAAAAAGAATCAACTCATTTGGAGTTTTATATTAAAAGTTATAGCCAGTCAAAGTTTGGTCAACTCTGTTTTTATTAAAACCAGAAAAAAAGGAAAACGCTTCGAGGGAAATACGCTTACGCAGCAGAGAAACGCACGCGGGGTTTTGCGCCACCACTTAAACAGAGAGGGCGGACGCGCAGGCCACTGACAGTGGGTCCAGAGGGCCCACTAGTCAGGTTTGACTGGTCTCCCTCTCCCTCCTTTCTCTGTGCCCGAACGGTGGCGAGGCTCCGGCGATCGCCGGCGACGAACGGCGGCTCCTCGAGGGCATCTGCGGGCAGGGATGGGTTGGCTAGACCGAGGCGATCCTCTGGGTGGTTGTTGGGTCGTCGGAGGTGGAAGGAATCGCCGGCGGCGAGCTTCGAGGCGGAGAAAGGCTACGGTGGTGAAGTGCTTTTTGTGCTCCGGTGGTCTCTGATCGAAGATGAGCAGCTGGGCAGCTCCGCAAGGACCAGAGGGAGCGACTGGTGGTGTTGGATTGGTGGGGGAGGGCTTGGCTGCGACGAACGGCACCGGAGCTTGGCGGCGGCCGAGCTGGCCGGAGTTGAGGAAGACGGCCACTACGGGTCGATCTACTGCGTGGGAAGCTCTACGGGGTGGGTCTGATGTCGCGTGAGTGCTCGGAGGGGCTCGGGGTTCCCTTTTTATAGCGCGACGAGGCTGGCTCCGCGGCGGCAGAAGATAAGATCGCCGGCGACCACTTTCCTGTAGCTGCAGGGCATCATGGCAGCGACGAACGCGTTCCGACGAGCGGGAGGATAAGCACGGCCTGTGCTCTGGGGCAGCTGGCGTACGCTGGTGGTTTGGGCGGCGCCGTCCGCGGCGGAATCCGCTGCCGACGCCGGCGTGCCGCCAAGGGCGCGGCCAGCGGCGCAGCAGGGCGTCAGAGGCATCCGTGGAGCAGGGGGCGGCTAGTGCGCGGTTCAGCGATGCAGAGGGGGCCAGGGTCGGGTCGCGTCGAGTGCGGCGGTGCGGCGTGTCGGCGTAGTGCGCGCGCGTGCAAAACGTGCGCTCTGGGCGCGCCCAGAGCACGCACGGCACCTGCTTGACGAAATGTCAGCGCGCTCTAGAGCTCGAGGGTGGAGCTGGCACTGCACAGGATGGAGGTAGGGGTAGCAAGACACTCAGTGGACAAGGTGGATAGGTCAGGAGTTCAAGTCCACAATGCAAACCAGAGAGCTTGCCAAAAGTGGTTGTGCACACCAGGTGTTCGACATAATGTCCAGTGCACTTAGGCAACTCTTGGAGTGGCCAAAGTCTCCAGATCAGGGTCACTTTAGGTGTAGGAGATGATGGTAAGATCACTTGGGCAAAACCAGAAACTTGTTAGTGCATTTTGCAAAATACCAGTTTTGGGCAGAAAGAAAAAGGGTTTAGAACATGCACTTCAAAACCTCCAATGAGCCCAATCTCCTGGACTTAAGAGTTTGGTAGGGAGGGCTACAAGTAGGAAAGAGCTCAGGGTCACTAGAGCAAGGAAAAATATGGTTGCAGTACAAATCACCAAATTGGGCCAGAAAGCAAAAGAGGTTGATCCACTCAAATTTTCCAAGGAACATCACTGGGTTTTTGCTTGAAGATGAATTGTATGCATCCACTGACATCTCCAAACACTTGGAAGAATTTTTAAAGAAATATTTAAAAGGGTTGCAGTGCAAAAGTGCCTACTGGACCAGATTGGAAAAGTTGGTGTAGAGCTCAAAATCTCCAATGGCCAAGAGGTATTTTTGCATAGAAGTGATGTGGGAACATCACATGACATCTCCAAATTTTGGTGAAATTTTTAGAAGCATTTATCAAATGGTTGCAGTGCAAAAAGGAGCCCCAAATTTATGCAAGATCATTTTAAAAGAATTAGAACTCATGAAAAATAAACATGCAAATAACTCCACTGATAAAATAATTGTTTTATTATAGAGAGAAATCAAGTCCAACAATACCTTTGAAGGTTTTTTCCCACAAGAGGTATAAATCCAAAATCACAAAAGGTAAAACTTGACAATTGGAAAAGTTTTATTCCCTGGCAATATTTTAATAAATAAAAATAAGGCCAAAAATTTTTTGGGTGTCACAACACTACCCCCCTTAAGAAAAATCTTGTCCTCGAGATTTGTTAAAAGCTGTTTTGAACAAGAAATTGTTTTGAAATAAAAATTGTTTTTATCAAAGAAATCCTTCAATTGCACGAAAACAAACGGCTACAGTGAGAGGGCAATAAGTGGTGTAAAACCACAGTGTGGTATACTGGCGCAGTGTGGAAAAGTCCACGGTTGGGGAAAACGAGATATTTCTACGGGATACAGTAATTTAGAATAAATTCTAAATTACAAAAATTACGCTGGTCGCACCCGAGAGCACAGTGTTCTCTCTGGCTGACAGGTGGGCCCAGGGCCCACTGTCGGCCTCTTCTCCTTCCTCTGGCTCTCTCTCTCGTGCGTTCTCCCGTGCCTCCTCCACCGGCGATGCCTAGCTCGTAGGGCATCGAGGCCGTACCGTGGTAGTGCGCGGCGTGCTAGCTGCCGGTGCAGCGTGCACTCACCTCGCGGGCTAGGGCGCTGTCGGCACTGCTCGCGGACTCGCCTCCGAACACCGGCGGCCGAGCGACGAGTGGCGCTGGTGGACCTCGCCCACCGTACACCGATCTCGGGCTATAAAACGATCGCGGTGCTCCTCTCTTCTTCCTCACACCCGGCCTCGCTTTCACTCCTCCTTCCTTCTCCTCCATAGCTGCTGGTAGGAGCTCGGGTCGAGGCTCTAATGGCGGAGGCAATGCCGGACTGGTATGTGGTCCTGGTGTGTGGAGGCTTGGCGGTGCTGCTGGGGTTCTCCGTGCTCCTGTGCGCGATGATCCTGGATGATCGTCGTGATGCTGCCGCGCGACTGTTAGCTCTTCGCGGTGGCGGCGATCATGTGGATTAGGCGCGGCATCGGGGCTGACTGCTGTCGGAGTGCCGGGGCAGCTTGCGCTCGAATGAACACTCACAAGTCTCTCTCACTGAGACTGTGGTGTCTTCGAGTGTGGCTAGATAGGCGCAAAAATGTGCTCGCGGATTTGTAACAGTGCTCGAGGTCGAGGGGTGGCTGCTGAGAGTTTGCTGTAATGATGTTGCGCGAATAAAAATCTATGTCGATAAAAAGTACAAATACGCAGCAATAACTCGGGGAAAAGAAATCTCCTCGAAAACATGTTGTGAGAGAAGAAATAATTAAAACAAAACCAACAGCAGTAACACTGCTCACAAAACAGGAACTAAAGAAAATCGGATCCGTTGCACAAAGATTTTACGGACATGCTGCAACACATAAATACCAGTACTGGACAATAAATACATCGGAGGCGTTTACAAGGAGAACGGCAAAAAGACAGGGTCCTGAGAAAATGCCTCTGGCACTGGGGCACACTCCTCTTCTATCGGGGAAAGCGGGTTGACCAGTCGATGAATGCGTCCTTCTTGGTCAGGCCTCAGTGGTCTGCCAATAGCGATCCGAGGATTTAAATCAGCGAGGCTCTGGAGATAGCCCATTACTCGCTGATTTAAACGCTCCTGAGCGATGACGTACTGGGCAAGGTTGGCCAGTACTCGATCTCTCTCAATGCGCCCACCGGGAAAAGATGCAACTTCTCCGGGTGCTGCACGACTCGGAAAATAATAGTATCCTCGCTCGCTGGCATAGGGCACTACGAATCGAAGACGAGCGAGCGCCTCGCACGCAGCAGCTTCTATGGCCATCTGCGGAGTCGGCATGGATTTCCCCACGAAGGAGACTTCCGTGGGATCTTGGTTTGGGTATGCGGGAGGGATGTGCACTACTGCCCAATATTTCGAGGTGGATGGAGTGATCCTCGATTTGAGCAACTCGTACTGGGGTGGACGGGTGGCGCTCATAGTACTGCAGGTAAAGTCCCACAATAACTTGACAAAGCTACCGGGGGTTGTGTCTGGGGTTCTCAGATAAATGTTGGGGGTCGACATGGCAAGGATTGGCTGTGGGTGCTGCGCACAAGGTGAGGGGTGCTCGGCAAGGTTACGAAGTGGCCTTTATATAGCACCGGGGCTGGGATCTCTACCGGGGGAAAGGGTAGCTGGCTGCCGATCCTGTACTCGGGTCAAATCCACAGAGATGCTATCACATAAATGTGATGCATTCCTGTGTGTGCCGTCGGGGTTGGTCTTGGCAGCTGTGCCCGAAAAAAATGCAACTGTACGCCAACGTACACATGCATAGCTACTACTCCGAAAATAAGAGCGCTCAAACAGACAGCATGCAACAAAAGCGATACAAGGCCACACATTACAAAGCATAGGAAAACCAAGGCTCGATACAACTTTGAGCGACTTAGTCTACTTCGTTAATGTCTAAGTGGGTTGGCCTTGCGGACGCCGATGCTTCTCCACGGTTCTCACCGTCGGGGTTTGCTGGTTGAGGCTGAGGTGCTGCAGGGTCAGGGAGATGGTGATGACCCTCCCGGGGGTTGTTGGCCCAAATCCCGTTGGAATGGGTTTCCAAAAGGCGACGAAGTGCTTCTAGGGTCACCAAAGTGCTCCGGTTGAGGGCTGGCGCAGACCTCAAGGGATCGATCGGGTGTCCGAACAGCACGACTGGGTTGTCGGTGTCGGGCTCCGCTTCTCTTCTTGCCGGGGCTCGGCGAACCAGCTCTCCACGAGCTGCGATCAGATCAAGAGTGACCTGGTCGAACAGTTGCTCTAGTGCGCTTACATAGCGCACCAGATGCAACAGCGCAGGATCCGTCTCGTGGTCTCCGTTGGCAACTTGGGGCGGCCTACCATACCCGTCACGACTGAGGTAGTAGTAGAACGAGCGACAGTTAACTCTGGGCGACAGGTGCCGGAGTTGAACTATAGCTTCGCGGGCTGCCAGTTGGATGGCTTGTGGCTCAAAGGGAGTTGTTCTTCCAGTGAACCTGTAGGGGCGTTCTGGCGACAGACCCCTACCGTAGATGTGCACAGTGGCCCAGTACTGACGGCTCTCACCGTACATGGGTCCCTGGTACACAACATACTCAGGAGGCTCTTCTAACGCATAGGCACGGCGGGTGAGGTTTGCGAGCATGGTCACAAAACCTCCAAGGTTGGTCGCTGTGGTCTCATTGTGAACAATGGGGCCAGGCATCGTGGCTCGGTTTGGGGGAAAGAGGCTGTGCTGTGACTGAGGCTAGCGTGCCCTTTTTATAGGAAAAAGGGACGGAGTCTTCCTCCGCACGCTTGTGATAGAGGCGGGTTGGGTGTCGGTCACTGGCGCGTGATCGACGGGCTAGGCTGATAGGTTGGGCACCGACCGCCGAAAAGGACGTCGGGTCACTGTGGGGCTACCTTACGCGGGAAGCCTGACCGGGGTTAGGCTAAGGTCTGGTGGTTTGGTTAACCTAGGTTTATTGACCTGGCTAGGATAGGATTAGCCAATGGTCAGCCTGGCTCTGATACCAAGTCTGTCACGACCGGATTTTTGGGGGTATAAATTCCCAGAAATACGGCCTGTGAGCTCACCAGCCCCAGGATTACTGTTAGCTGATGAGGCACCCAACTTGATACAAGGAAATCCAAGCAAGAACAAAAATATGTAGTACAAGACCATTCAGGCCTAGGAGTACAACATTTTGTTTCTAATGATAGAGGGCGGAAGCGATTGGGTACATCTGCGTCTATGGGACTCCATTTCCCACAAGAAGAGCTGACCAGGATAACTCCTATCTTCGCGAGGCTGCAAACGTCAACGCGCAGGTTCCGAGGTTGTCACCGCGATGCTTATCTCCAAGCAAGGAATCTTGCCAAGACAATAGCCAGGGACAAGCCAGTGAGTACGTTTGAATGTACTCGCAAACATTAAGAACACGGGTATAATATACCAAACATGCTCCGGGTTAATTAGATGATCACACGTCTGTCACGAACAATACGAAAGACCAAGATGCACACATACGGTTAAAAAAAATATCAAAACAAAATACTGGGGTGCCAAACGAGTGTCTGAATGACCTCGAGCGGAAAATGCAGAATAGTAATACTGGTGCCAAACGAGTGTCTGAATGACTCCTCGAGCGGAAAATGCAGAATAGTAATACTGGTGCCAAACGAGTGTCTGAATGACTCCTCGAGCGGAAAATGCAGAGATAATAATGCCGCAGTCGGGCGTCGGGGCGACACCACATAAAGGGCTTATAAAAGATAAATGAACAACAAGCATGCCGCAGTCGGGCGTCTGAGCGACGCCACAGAAAGGGCTTATAAGAGAATAATCACAGTGAATATCCAGGAGGTAGAACCATCCCAGGGATACTCAATAATATACGCAATATAAATGGTTAGTCCAAAATAATAAAGATCATAATCCATAGGGGCCACAATCACAAATAAAATTTAGTACAGTCGTTTCTCCATCCGAAAACCGATAATTTAGTCAAGCCGTATCTCCATCCGAATACCGTTACTACGATCCAGTTAACCGTGTCTCCATCCGAATACCGTTACAGAGTTCTAGATTAATCGTCTCCATCCGAATACCGTTACTGAGATTCAGCTCAGACTGTGGTTTTTACTCAAGAACAAGACTATCCAACAGGATATATCCTCTGCAGAGGGAGTACCATTTTCCACGAGTAACGGGATTACTCAGTCCCTCGGGACTAATTCCGTCTACGGTCTTTTGATTGAAAACACGCCTGACCTGCACACACCAGCTTAACTCACCAGTGTCTGGAATCACCCACGACACCTGCCAAGCAAAACTCTAAGTGGGGAGGCTACAACCTCGACGTAGCATGGGATCACAAAATTTATACCGTGCGCAAACTGGGGGAGCTACCCCCTTCGGCTACAACCAAAAACACCCATGCCCCCGGACCAAATGACAGGCTTTAATCCATGGCCATGGGACCCTCATCACGGCCTCTCTGTACGGTGTGTGCTTTGGAAAGGGGTTGACAACCTACTGAACCATACCCTGACCCCTGCAGGGACAAGTGGTGGTACCGACAAAGAAGGAGGCTATTGATCAAGACTCGGTCTACAACCGACTCAGGTGGTCCAAGAATCCACCAACCATATTACCACTAGTGAAATAAATCACCACTCCTCGAGCCTCACCAAGCTATGCCGGGCATACTCGTCTTGACGAGGGATTAGGGACAAGCTCGTGTCTACCCAAGACCACGACTTTCCCGGCTTCCTACCGGTGTGCAAGAGAAGCTCACGAGGATGATCCAAATCAGTAGTGTATCCTTGCTGACCACAAAACAACTCCAAAGTGCACTCATGCACGAGACCATATCGATACCTAAACTATCACACACTCCAAGTCAAAAGGTGTTGTGGTCGCATCCAAACACCACAACAAAATATTATGCCAGAGTTCAGAAATGCTTGCCTTCAAGAGTATGCAAAGGATGCACTTATTGGAAGCTTTCCTTTTCCTCCAAAGATCCTATTTTGCAAAATACACAAATAACAAATATTTCAAACACAGTACCAAAAACTGTCTCAAATATTTTTGAAATAAATCTTAAAATAAACTAGATGAAATTTGAGAGAGGTAGGAAAAAGAATCAACTCATTTGGAGTTTTATATTAAAAGTTATAGCCAGTCAAAGTTTGGTCAACTCTGTTTTTATTAAAACCAGAAAAAAAGGAAAACGCTTCGAGGGAAATACGCTTACGCAGCAGAGAAACGCACGCGGGGTTTTGCGCCACCACTTAAACAGAGAGGGCGGACGCGCAGGCCACTGACAGTGGGTCCAGAGGGCCCACTAGTCAGGTTTGACTGGTCTCCCTCTCCCTCCTTTCTCTGTGCCCGAACGGTGGCGAGGCTCCGGCGATCGCCGGCGACGAACGGCGGCTCCTCGAGGGCATCTGCGGGCAGGGATGGGTTGGCTAGACCGAGGCGATCCTCTGGGTGGTTGTTGGGTCGTCGGAGGTGGAAGGAATCGCCGGCGGCGAGCTTCGCGGCGGAGAAAGGCTACGGTGGTGAATTGCTTTTTGTGCGCCGGTGGTCTCTGATCGAAGATGAGCAGCTGGGCAGCTCCGCAAGGACCAGAGGGAGCGACTGGTGGTGTTGGATTGGTGGGGGAGGGCTTGGCTGCGACGAACGGCACCGGAGCTTGGCGGCGGCCGAGCTGGCCGGAGTTGAGGAAGACGGCCACTACGGGTCGATCTACTGCGTGGGAAGCTCTACGGGGTGGGTCTGATGTCGCGTGAGTGCTCGGAGGGGCTCGGGGTTCCCTTTTTATAGCGCGACGAGGCTGGCTCCGCGGCGGCAGAAGATAAGATCGCCGGCGACCACTTTCCTGTAGCTGCAGGGCATCATGGCAGCGACGAACGCGTTCCGACGAGCGGGAGGATAAGCACGGCCTGTGCTCTGGGGCAGCTGGCGTACGCTGGTGGTTTGGGCGGCGCCGTCCGCGGCGGAATCCGCTGCCGACGCCGGCGTGCCGCCAAGGGCGCGGCCAGCGGCGCAGCAGGGCGTCAGAGGCATCCGTGGAGCAGGGGGCGGCTAGTGCGCGGTTCAGCGATGCAGAGGGGGCCAGGGTCGGGTCGCGTCGAGTGCGGCGGTGCGGCGTGTCGGCGTAGTGCGCGCGCGTGCAAAACGTGCGCTCTGGGCGCGCCCAGAGCACGCACGGCACCTGCTTGACGAAATGTCAGCGCGCTCTAGAGCTCGAGGGTGGAGCTGGCACTGCACAGGATGGAGGTAGGGGTAGCAAGACACTCAGTGGACAAGGTGGATAGGTCAGGAGTTCAAGTCCACAATGCAAACCAGAGAGCTTGCCAAAAGTGGTTGTGCACACCAGGTGTTCGACATAATGTCCAGTGCACTTAGGCAACTCTTGGAGTGGCCAAAGTCTCCAGATCAGGGTCACTTTAGGTGTAGGAGATGATGGTAAGATCACTTGGGCAAAACCAGAAACTTGTTAGTGCATTTTGCAAAATACCAGTTTTGGGCAGAAAGAAAAAGGGTTTAGAACATGCACTTCAAAACCTCCAATGAGCCCAATCTCCTGGACTTAAGAGTTTGGTAGGGAGGGCTACAAGTAGGAAAGAGCTCAGGGTCACTAGAGCAAGGAAAAATATGGTTGCAGTACAAATCACCAAATTGGGCCAGAAAGCAAAAGAGGTTGATCCACTCAAATTTTCCAAGGAACATCACTGGGTTTTTGCTTGAAGATGAATTGTATGCATCCACTGACATCTCCAAACACTTGGAAGAATTTTTGAAGAAATATTTAAAAGGGTTGCAGTGCAAAAGTGCCTACTGGACCAGATTGGAAAAGTTGGTGTAGAGCTCAAAATCTCCAATGGCCAAGAGGTATTTTTGCATAGAAGTGATGTGGGAACATCACATGACATCTCCAAATTTTGGTGAAATTTTTAGAAGCATTTATCAAATGGTTGCAGTGCAAAAAGGAGCCCCAAATTTATGCAAGATCATTTTAAAAGAATTAGAACTCATGAAAAATAAACATGCAAATAAATCCACTGATAAAATAATTGTTTTATTATAGAGAGAAATCAAGTCCAACAATACCTTTGAAGGTTTTTTCCCACAAGAGGTATAAATCCAAAATCACAAAAGGTAAAACTTGACAATTGGAAAAGTTTTATTCCCTGGAAATATTTTAATAAATAAAAATAAGGCCAAAAATTTTTTGGGTGTCACACCCAGGTGCGCCCTCCACCCTCGTGGGCCCCACGTTGCTCCACCGACGTACTTCTTCCTCCTATATATACCTACATACCCCCAAACTACCAGATACGGAGCCAAAAACCTAATTCCACCGCCGCAACCTTCTGTACCCGTGAGATCCCATCTTAGGGCCTTTTCCGGAGCTCCGCCGGAGGGGGCATCGATCACGGAGGGCTTCTACATCAACACCATAGCCTCTCCGATGATGTGTGAGTAGTTTACCTCAGACCTTCGGGTCCATAGTTATTAGCTAGATGGCTTCTTCTCTCTTTTTGGATCTCAATACAATGTTCTCCCCCTCTCTTGTGGAGATCTATTCGATGTAATCTTCTTTTGCGGTGTGTTTGTTGAGACCGATGAATTGTGGGTTTATGATCAAGTTTATCTATGAACAATATTTGAATCTCCTCTGAATTCTTTTATGTATGATTGGTTATCTTTGCAAGTCTCTTCGAATTATCAGTTTGGTTTGGCCTACTAGATTGATCTTTCTTGCAATGGGAGAAGTGCTTAGCTTTGGGTTCAATCTTGCGGTGTCCTTTCCCAGTGACAGTAGGGGCAGCAAGGCACGTATTGTATTGTTGCCATCGAGGATAACAAGATGGGGTTTATAACATATTGCATGAGTCCCTCTACATCATGTCATCTTACTTAAAGCGTTACTCTATTCTTATGAACTTAATACTCTAGATGCATGCTGGATAGCGGTCGATGTGTGGAGTAATAGTAGTAGATGCAGGCAGGAGTCGGTCTACTTGTCTTGGACGTGATGCCTATATACATGATCATACCTAGATATTCTCATAACTATGCTCAATTCTATCAGTTGCTCAACAGTAATTTGTTTACCCACCGTAATACTTATGCTCTCGGGAGAAGCCACTAGTGAAACCTATGGCCCCCGGGTCTATTTTCCATCATATTAATCTTACAACACTTAGTTATTCTATTTGCCTTTTATTTTACTTTGCATCTTTATCATAAAAATACCAAAAATATTATCTTATCATATCTATCAGATCTCACTCTCGTAAGTGACCGTGTAGGGATTGACAACCCCTTATCGCGTTGGTTGCGAGGATTTATTTGTTTGTGTAGGTGCGAGGGACTCATGCGTGGTCTCCTACTGGATTGATACCTTGGTTCTCAAAAACTGAGGGAAATACTTACGCTACTTTATTGCATCACCCTTTCCTCTTCAAGGGAAAACCAACGCAGTGCTCAAGAGGTAGCAAGAAGGATTTCTGGCGCCGTTGCCGGGGAGTCTACGCAAAAGTCAACATACCAAGTACCCATCACAAACCCTTATCTCCCGCATTACATTATTTGCCATTTGCCTCTCGTTTTCCTCTCCCCCACTTCACCCTTGCCGTTTTATTCGCCCTCTCTTTTCCGTTCGCCTTTTTTCTCGCTCGCTTCCTGTTTGCTCATGTGTTGGATTGCTTGCTTATCACGATGGCTCAAGATAATACTAAATTGTGTGACTTCACCAATACCAACAACAATGATTTCCTTAGCACTTCGATTGCTCCTCTTACCGATACTAAATTTTGTGAAATCAATACTGCTTTATTGAATCTTGTCATGAAATATCAATTCGCCGGCCTTCCTAGTGAAGATGCCGCTACCCATCTAAATAGCTTCGTTGATTTGTGTGATATGCCAAAGAATAAAGATGTTGACAATGATATTGTTAAATTGAAGCTATTTCCTTTTTCTCTTAGAGATCATGCTAAATCTTGGTTTTCGTCTTTGCCTAAAAATAGTATTGATTCTTGGAATAAGTGCAAAGATGCTTTTATCTCTAAGTATTTTCCTCCCGCTAAGATCATCTCTCTTAGAAATGATATTATGAATTTTAAGCAACTTGATCATGAACATGTTGCACAAGCTTGGGAGATAATGAAATTAATGATACGTAATTGCCCTACACATGGTTTGAATTTGTGGATGATTATACAAAAAATTTATGCCGGGTTGAATTTTGCTTCTAGAAATCTTTTAGATTCAGCCGCGGGAGGCACTTTTATGGAAATCACTTTAGGAGAAGCTACTAAACTCCTAGATAATATTGTGGTTAATTATTCTCAATGGCACACCGAAAGATCCACTAATAAAAAAGTGCATGCGATAGAAGAAATTAATGTTTTGAGTGGAAAGATGGATGAACTTATGAAATTATTTGCTAATAAAAGTGTTTCTTCTGATCCTAATGACATGCCTTTGTCTACTTTGATTGAGAATAATAATGAATCTATGGATTTGAATTTTGTTGGTAGGAATAATTTTGGTAACAACGTGTATAGGGGAAACTTTAATCCTAGGCCGTATCCTTGTAATTCCTCTAATAATTATGGTAATTCCTACAACAATTCTTATGGAAATTTTAATATGATACCTTTTGAATTTGAGACTAGTGTTAAAGAATTTATGAATTCGCAAAAGAATTTCAATGCTTTGCTTGAAGAAAAGTTGCCTAAGATTGATGAATTGGCTAGGAACATTGATAGAATTTCTCTTGATGTTGATTCTTTGAAACTTAGATCTATTCCACCTAAGCATGATATCAATGAGTCTCTCAAAGCCATGAGAATTTCCATTTATGAGTGCAAAGAAAGAACCGCTAGGATGCGTGCTAAGAAAGATTGCTTTATGAAAGCGTGTTCTTCTAATCTCTATGAAAATAAAGATGAACATCTAAAAGTTATTGATGTGTCCCCTATTAAATCTTTGTTTTGCAATATGAATTTTGATAATAATGAGACTGAATATGATCCACCTTTACCTAGAAGGCGTTCCAAAATTCGGAGTTTGTAGATCTTGATGCTAAAATTGATAAAAGTGGGATTGAAGAGATCAAAACTCTAGATATTATGAACCCACTATTTTGGATTTCAAGGAATTTAATTATGATAATTGCTATTTGATAGATTGTATTTCCTTGTTGCAATCCGTGCTAAATTCTCCACATGCTTATAGTCAAAATAAAGCCTTTACCAAACATATCGTTGATGCTTTGATGCAATCTTATGAAGAAAAACTTGAGTTGGAAGTTTATATCCCTAGAAAAATTTATGATGAGTGGGAACCTACTATTAAAATTAAAATTAAAAATCATGAATGCTATGCTTTGTGTGATTTGGGTGCTAGTGTTTCCACGATTCCAAAAACTTTATGCGATTTGCTAGGTTTCCGTGAATTTGATGATTGCTCTTTAAACTTGCACCTTGCGGATTCCACCATTAAGAAACCTATGGGAAGAATTAATGATGTTCTTATTGTTGCAAATAGGAACTATGTGCCCGTAGATTGTATTGTTCGTGATATAGATTGCAATCCTTCATGTCCTATTATTCTTGGTAGACCTTTCCTTAGAACGATTGGTGCGATTATTGATATGAAGGAAGGGAATATTAGATTCCAATTTCCATTAAAGAAAGGCATGGAACACTTCCCTAGAAAGAAAATAAAATTACCTTATGAATCTATTATGAGAGCCACTTATGGATTGCCTACCAAAGATGGCAATACCTAGATCTATCCTTGCTATTATGCCTAGCTAGGAGCGTTAAACGATAGCGCTTGTTGGGAGGCAACCCAATTTTATTTTTAGTTTTTTTGCTTTTTGCTTCTGTTTAGGAATAAATATTTGATCTAGCCTCTGGTTATATGTATTTTTATATTTTAATTAGTGTTTGTTCCAAGTTTAACCTATAGGATCTTCTTGGATGATAGTTATTTGATCTTGCTGTAAATTCCAGAAACTTTCTGTTCACGAAAATATTTGTTAAAAAACACCAGAACGTGATAAAATATTGATTCCAATGCTGATGATCAATAAAAAAATTGTCTAGGTCGTCCTATTTTGGTAGATTTTTTGGAGTTCCAGAAGTTTGCGTAGTTACAGATTACTACAGACTGTTCTGTTTTTGACAGATTCTGTTTTTCGTGTGTTGTTTGCTTATTTTGATGAATCTATGGCTAGTAAAATAGTTTATAAACCATAGATAAGTTGGAATACAGTAGGTTTAACACCAATATAAATAAAGAATGAGTTCATTACAGTACCTTGAAGTGGTCTTTTGTTTTCTTTCGCTAACAGAGCTTACGAGATTTTCTGCTAAGTTTTGTGTTGTGAAGTTTTCAAGTTTTGGGTGAAAGATCTGATGGATTATGGAACAAGGAGTGGCAAGAGCCTAAGCTTGGGGATGCACATGGCACCCCAAGATAATCTAAGGACACCTAAAAGCCAAAGCTTGGGGATGCCCCGGAAGGCATCCCCTCTTTCGTCTACTTCCATCGGTAACTTTACTTGGAGCTATATTTTTATTCACCACATGATATGTGTTTTGCTTGGAGCGTCTTGTATTATTTGAGTCTTTATTTGTTAGCTTACCACAATCATCCTTGTTGTACACACCTTTTGAGAGAGTCATACTTGATTCGGAATTTGTTAGAATACTCTATGTGCTTCACTTATATCTTTTGAGCTATAAAGTTTTTGCTCTAGTGCTTCACTTATACCTTTTAGAGCACGATGGTGGATTTGTTTTATAGAAACTATTGATCTCTCATGCTTCACTTAGATTATTTTGAGAGTCCTACGAAACAGCATGGTAATTTACTTAAATTGAGAAATTTGTCCTAAGGTAATAGGCATCTAAGATTAGTAAAAAAAATCTTATGAGTGTTTTGAATACTATGAGAAGTTTGATGCTTGATAATTGTTTTGAGATATAAGATGGTGATATTAGAGTCATGCTAGTTGAGTAGTTGTGAATTTGAGAGATACTTGTGTTAAAGTTTGTGATTCCCGTAGCATGCACGTATGGTGAACCGTTATGTGATGAAGTCGGAGCATGATTTATTTATTGATTGTCTTCCTTATGAGTGGCGGTCGGGGACGAGCGATGGTCTTTTCCTACAATCTATCCCCCTAGGAGCATGCGCGTAATAATTTGCTTTGATAACTTGTAGATTTTTGCAATAAGTATATGAGTTCTTTATGACTAATGTTGAGTCCATGGATTATACGCACTTTCTGCCTTCCATCGTTGCTAGCCTCTCTAATACCGCGCACTTCCGGTATCATACACCCACCATAAACTTTCCTCAAAACAGCCACCATACCTACCTATCATGGCATTTCCATAGCCATTCCGAGATATATTGCCATGCAACTTACCACCGTTCCGATTATTATGACACGCTCCATCATTGTCATATTGCTTCGCATGATCATGTAGTTGACATCGTATTTGTGGCAAAGCCACCGTTCATAATTCTTTCATACATGTCACTTTTGATTCATTGCATATCCCGGTACACCGCCGGAGGCATTCACATAGAGTCATATTTTGTTCTAAGTATTGAGTTGTAATTTATGAGTTGTAAGTAAATAAAAGTGTGATGATCATCATTTTTAGAGCATTGTCCCAAGTGAGGAAAGGATGATGGAGACTATGATTCCCCCACAAGTCGGGATGAAACTCCGGACTAAAAAAAAAGAGAAAAGGCCCAAATAAAAAAATGAAAAAAAAAAGAGAAGGGACAATGTTACTATCCTTTTACCACACTTGTGCTTCAAAGTAGCACCATGATCTCCATGATAGAGAGTCTCTTATGATATCACTTTCATATACTAGTGGGAATTTTTCATTATAGAACTTGGCTTGTATATTCCTATGATGGGCTTCCTCAAAATGCCCTAGGTCTTCGTGAGCAAGCGAGTAGGATGCACACCCACTTAGTTTCTTTTGTTGAGCTTTCATATACTTATAGCTCTAGTGCATCCGTTGCATGGCAATCCCTACTCACTCACATTGATATCTATTAATGGGCATCTCCATAGCCCGTTGATACGCCTAGTTGATGTGAGACTATCTTCTCCCTTTTTGTCTTCTCCACAACTACCATTCTATTCCACATATAGTGCTATGTCCATGGCTCACGCTCATGTATTGCGTGAAGATTGAAAAAGTTTGAGAACATCAAAAGTATGAAACAATTGCTTGGCTTGTCATCGGGGTTGTGCATGATTTAAATACTTTGTGTGGTGAAGATGGAGCATAGCCAGACAATATGATTTTGTAGGGATAACTTTCTTTGGCCATGTTATTTTGAGAAGACATGATTGCTTAGTTAGTATGCTTGAAGTATTATTATTATTATGTCAATATTAAACTTTTGTTATGAATCTTTCGGATCTGAATATTCATACCACAATTAAGAGAATTACATTGAAATTATGCTAAGTAGCATTCCACATCAAAAATTCTGTTTTTATCATTTACCTACTCGAGGACTAGCAGGAATCAAGCTTGGGGATGCTTGGTACGTCTCCAACGTATCTATAATTTTTTATTGTTCCATGCTATATTATATTCTATTTTGGACATTAATGGGCTTTATTATACACTTTTATATTATTTTTGGGACTAACCTATTAACCGGAGGCCCAGCCCAGAATTGCTATTTTTTGCCTATTTCAGAGTTTCGCAGAAAAAGAATATCAAACGGAGTCCAAACGGAATGAAACCTTCGGGAACGTGATTTTCGGAACGAACGTGATCCAGAGGACTTAGACCCTACGTCAACACATCAACCAGGAGGGCACGAGGTAGGGGGC
>NC_057802.1:6754166-6759544 GCF_018294505.1 Triticum aestivum | reverse complement strand
GGGCCCCACGTTGCTCCACCGACGTACTTCTTCCTCCTATATATACCTACGTACCCCCAAACTACTAGATACGGAGCCAAAAACCTAATTCCACCGCCGCAACGTTCTATACCCGTGAGATCCCATCTTGGGGCCTTTTCCGGAGCTCCGCCGGAGGGGGCATCGATCACGGAGGGCTTCTACATCAACACCATAGCCTCTCCGATGATGTGTGAGTAGTTTACCTCAGACCTTCGGGTCCATAGTTATTAGCTAGATGGCTACTTCTCTCTTTTTGGATCTCAATACAATGTTCTCCCCCTCTCTTGTGGAGATCTATTCGATGTAATCTTCTTTTGCGGTGTGTTTGTTGAGACTGATGAATTGTGGGTTTATGATCAAGTTTATCTATGAACAATATTTGAATCTCCTCTGAATTCTTTTATGTATGATTGGTTATCTTTGCAAGTCTCTTCGAATTATCAGTTTGGTTTGGCCTACTAGATTGATCTTTCTTGCAATGGGAGAAGTGCTTAGCTTTGGGTTCAATCTTGTGGTGTCCTTTCCCAGTGACAGTAGGGGCAGCAAGGCACGTATTGTATTGTTGCCATCGAGGATAACAAGATGGGGTTGATATCATATTCCATGAGTTTATCCCTCTACATCATGTCATCTTACTTAAAGTGTTACTCTGTTCTTATGAACTTAATACTCTAGATGCATGTTGGATAGCGGTCGATGTGTGGAGTAATAGTAGTAGATGTAGGCAGGAGTTGGTCTAGTTGTCTTGGACGTGATGCCTATATACATGATCATACCTAGATATTCTCATAACTATGCTCAATTCTATCAATTGCTCAACAGTAATTTGTTTACCCACCGTAATACGTATGCTCTCGAGAGAAGCCACTAGTGAAACCTATGGCCCCCGGGTCTATTTTCCATCATATTAATCTTACAACACTTAGTTATTCTATTTGCCTTTTATTTTACTTTGCATTTTTATCATAAAAATACCAAAAATATTATCTTATCATATCTATCAGATCTCACTCTCGTAAGTGACCGTGTAGGGATTGACAACCCCTTATCGCGTTGGTTGCGATGATTTATTTGTTTATGTAGGTGCGAGGGACTCGTGCGTGGTCTCCTACTGGATTGATACCTTGGTTCTCAAAAACTGAGGGAAATACTTATGCTGCTTTACTGCATCACCCTTTCCTCTTCAAGGGAAAACCAACGCAGTGCTCAAGAGGTAGCAGAGGCCACCGCCGCCTTGTGTGAATACTATGAAGAGAGACAAACCCAGGTAGGCAGGCACCATTGTATATAGTGGAGCGGGCTACCTTTTTCTCCATAAAAATCGTTTTATATTCTGTGTACGTGCCATTGAGCGATATAATTTTATTTAAAAATAACGCGCCAACGCATCAAGTCGAACTTTGTTTCGTGCACGCGTGGTACACAACCTCCGTAGGTAAACAACCGCTACACGCGTTCAAATTAGCACGTGGGCTGCCATTTCGTACAGAAATGAGCTTCACCGTGTACCCGCGTGGGTGTGGCTGGGCACGAAGCGTGAGTACGTGCACCTATTCTCTTCGTGTACGTACACCACCTACGTGGGGTTGTGTGAGACAGATACAAACATAGAGAGATATAGTGTGTGGGTTCGTGAGTGTTTTTTGGGGGGGTGTGAATCAAAAAATGTAACATATGCAATGTGTGTGAAAATAGAGTCCTGGATATATCATATATATAGAGGGGGCGATCACGAGAAGAGAGTGGAGGTATCATCGGCTTGAGGTATCCATAGAATCGAAGACAGGGATGATGTGTGTGTGTGTGTGGGGTGCGTGCGCGATCGATAAAGAGTGCCATCGAATTTGTGTGTGCCCACGTCAAAGATATAGGGTGGCTAGCCTAGTGGAACGTGAGAGGGGACAGGTGCAGTTTGTCTCTGTGGCATGGATACCTACCTACAGCGCTCGACTACCGGTGTGTGGTGGGGGAGGCCTTATTAACTATAGAGGTACAATGACTGGTATATGTGTGGAGGAGGAGAGAGGCCTACCTTATCTATTAAGGGAGATCGATCGACATCCATGCATATGTGTAGGAGAGGAATAAGGTTGGGAGAGAGACAGAGCTAGAGTGTTGGAGGGGGTGGTAGTGGAGTTGCTTCTAACAAATGGTGGTAGAGGCTTGCTAGACAAACGGAGGGCACGCCTGCAATATCAATAAGAGAGGGGATGGCTGCCTGTCTGTGCGCGTGCGTGTGAGAGACGGGTCAGGAGGCATGCATGAATGATGAGGGGGGGCGATATGGCTGTGGTAAGCAGACATAACTACATAGGAAGATCAATCGTCCTCTATCACAGAAAGGAGAGACATAACTTGTGAGGTACGTCGATCGATGGGTGGGGGGGAAATAGTTAAAGTCAACCTAGGTATATGTAGGGAGATCGATCGGTATACATGCATGTATGTGTTAGAAGCAAATAAGGCCAGGGGAGAAGGATAGAGAGAGAGGGATGCATCTAAGAGGTGGTGCGAGAGGCATACTATATCGAGGGGGAAGGAGTGTGCGAGTACGAGATCGATGAAAAGAGTGGTGGGAGTGAGGCATGGACGGTGAGAAGAGAAGAGGGGAAGCTTGTGTTTGTGGCAGGCACACCTGGCTAGAGAGGCATATCGATCGATGTGTGCCGTAAAGAAGGAGTTGGGGGGCCTACACACACCGTGGGTGAACGACCTAAAGTGAAAAGACGAATTTGCGTGATGGAGCTAGAGAATGTTGAGGGAGGGTGAGAGGGATGCGGGCGTGTGCATGCACGAGAGAATGTTAGCGCTAGCTACAAAGATAAGAGGATTGTGTGGGTGTAAAAGACGAATAGAGACCATAATTCATTATAAAAAACGAATTCGGATATTTGAAGAATTTATCATAGTGTTTTAAACCGACGCATGCGTGATTATATATAACGGTGATACACATGGTGTGGTTATGAACATGTTATACTACATATAATATATTTTTATCTCTACTCTTATAAAAAACAGAGTTGTTGATGATGGTGTGCCTGTCATCCTGCAATATAGGCCGTCCGATTTATATCTGGCGGATAGGAAAGAAACTATGGCAATTTTGAAAAAAGATACCCACACCCCTCTCCATATTTGCAAATAAGGCCTCCCCTTGATCATGTTGATGTTCCATGGAACGCATGGGCATCTTGCTAGTACTACATATAATATATAGAACATTGATTATAATTTGGGCTAATGTGTGGCTTTTGCATCTCAGAGCTAAATACTTGTCATAATATAGGGGGCGGGGCACTATACTTTGTGTGATAAACACGGTGTACGTATGGAACATGGTTTAGATTATGAATATATAGTTAGTACATCAAATGTACTATTATTTGGAATCAACATCAAGTGTATTCAAGAAATTGAATTCGAGTTCATATAGTACACACAGTTCATATCTATCTCTATAGTAATCATGTAGTGTGTTGTTCAGGTAATACACGAATGATGGTTAAAGTTGGCAACAATCATGATTGTAGATGCTTATTGAAATAGAGAAACGAATTCAAATTCAATTCAAATTGCAACGGTAGTATAGACATTTGGAATGCACTAAAATGTTGGCATGAATAGGTTACATGCATTATACAGCCAGTGAAAAAATTTAATTGGACATAACATGGATCCATACTCCCTTATGTGGCACAACACAGTTGCGGGACGTCACCAGCATCGTGCCAGTGTGAAATTTGCACCCCCGAAGTTTTGAAGAAGGTTTGGCATCGAGCCGGTGTGAAATTTGCACCCCTGAAGTTTTGAAGAAGGTTATTAACCGAGCATCGGTTTCTTTACCGCTTCCTCTTAATGCATAATAACAGTTCTCCTACTATCTTTCAAAAAAAGTTTTGAAGGTCTGCAGGAAGTCGAATATTCCCCTAGAGGGGAGGGAAGTCGGGGTGATTTTACAGGTCGCTATGAGAGTTTTTTTTTTGGCCCAATCAACCTAAACCAGTTTTTTCACAAAAGAAAGGGGGGCTTATTATATACTTCCTCGGTCCCAAAATAAGCTTGGAGAGCAGAGCACTCGGGCGCTTTAATTTAGGAGTTTCAACTTAACTAGCATATGTGCATTTGGGTTGTTGGCATATGTCGGCTACATACTGGATGCTTTTCCATCATTGTTCGACTTGCACAGAAACAATGGGTCCCTTCTGGTTTATTTTTCTCCCTCCAAGTTTGTTCTTCACTGTAATGTGTGTCAACTCAACAAGAGTGAGCACACCCTTCCTGCTGGTCTTCTTCAACCTTTGTCTGTTCCATTACAACCTGGGTCTTCTATTTCAATGGATTTTCTTGAGGCACTCCCCAAGTTTTATGGTTATAGCTCAATACTTGTGGTCGTGGACCGTTTCACTGGCTCATTTCATTCCTCTATCTCACCCTTTTAGTTGTATACCCTATCTTGTATCCAGTAGTAAGTCTACTCTTCTTACCCCCTCTCCTCTACCTTTTGTGGCCCATCTATTAGCTTTTTGACCATCTTTGAGTCATAGCGAGACGGCTCTATCTCTTTTCACAAGTACAGCCGTAAGTACAGTTGCGGGCGTCAACGATCAGCAGTACTGAGCTACGGAAAGTCTATCGAACTATAGCTACGGAAAGTCTATTGAAAGGACCTAATCAAAGGCTACTACAGCTATAACTGACCCGCCTATGGAATCTATTGGCTCGGCTGAACCGACATGAAATGAAAGAGAGGAAGGCGGAATTGGCAAATAGAGGGGGGATGTTCTCCGTGTCTTTTAGCCCTCACTAGATGACAACTTGCTTACTTTTCACTTCTTCTTAAGCTTGGCAGACTAGTTCCTGACTCACTTGATAGTGCGATGAGCTTACTTGCTCTAGTTCTATCCTCAGGATTTACTTACCTCAGTACCTAGCACCGAGGATCGATGTAATTTACTTTCAAAAAGATGTTGTTGATGCTAACACGCATATAAATAGATGTTCCCCACTGCTTGCTCCTCTTACCCGAATGGGGTTATATGCCTTAGTGAAACTCAGGGTAAAGTGGCAGAGGTATGACCTCGGGAAGAAAGAAAGATCGGGCGGGGAAAACAGGGTTCGAACCCGTGACTTCTGGCGTGACAGACCAGCACTCTAACCAACTGAGCTATTTCCCCCTTTCGTAACTACTGTCGATTCAACAGTCACCTACCGGTTACCTTTGTAACTATACCCAAAGTAGTTGTACAACAGAATGCCCTTCGCCTTTAGTACTTTTCTTATATATATTATGTTATATACTAATTGTGTCAAAGCAATAGAACTTATTGAAAAAAAAAACAAGCCCATCTTTCTCA
>NC_057802.1:6743903-6753894 GCF_018294505.1 Triticum aestivum | reverse complement strand
AATTATGTAGAAAAAGAAATAAGGAAAATAGGAGTAAGCGAGTAGGGTCAACAAGATTCTAAACGAATACCACAAGTGACGGAACCGACGATGATGAAGAGATAAGGGGCGAGGGATATTTTTTCTATTATTCCAGTTCTTATTTATTGATTATCTAATTTATTTAGATCCATATTCATTTTCATTTGCAAATACAAACTCTCTTTCATTTTCTTTTTACTTTTGCGCTAAGGATAAGGGAAGTGAGAAAAAAAGAGCTGGCTTGGCTGGTACATCAAGCATATGACATATTGCTTGTTCGGTGTGGTACACATATCTATCAATGTCAATCAAGTAAGAAAATGCATTCCCACTGTCTGAGGAAAAGGTGAAGAATTGCAATTTATTGAGCTTGTAAGGCCCGTTGAAGTCCCCGAGAAAGGGTATAAATAGGGCTATAAGTAGGTCGTTTGCTATTGCAATAAGGGCTGCTCGCCTTTCCTTTTGACGGCTTGGCTTCCTATCGCTCCTATGTAGTGGTCGGCCTTAAAAGGAGTCTTCCTACCATACCATCATGCATGCCTATGTTATAGTGCGTTAAGCTTCGCCAGAAGCAAGCAAGATGATGAAGCGAAGCTTCGTAGACAAGGCTCGTTCCGTGCTTGACTTACGAGCTCGTGTAGTAAGGCCTTACCCTACTTCAATAAGGGCTTATGCACTCCACTCATAAACGAGCGTTAGAGCTTTTTGAGCGAGCGAGCGAAGCCTTCCTGGAGCTTCTCCCTTCCCTCACCCGAGAATTGCATTTCCGCTTCAGCTTCCCCGGTTTAGTTGGTTTGGAGGATTAATTGATTGGATACCCAATCTGCATAATCTTTCAAAGTCACTGCTTCTACGACGATAGGCGTAAAGGCATGATTAGTTCCACGAATCTCACTGCACTGACCATAGTAAACTCCTTCTCGTTGTACCGAGATGGAGGTAAGATTTGAACGACCAGGTACAGCATCACATTTGACACCTAAGGAAGGTATAGCCCAACTATGAGGTACATCAGCGGGTGTTACAATCATACGTAGATGAGTTTTGGCTGGTACAACCACTCTATTGTCAACTTCTAATAAACGTGATTGACCCAATTCTAGATCATCTTCTGGAATCGTATAACTGTCAAAAGTGAGTGACTGTTCATCAGAACTGTTATAGTCCGAATACTCATAAGGTTGGGTCGACGCCCGCCTCCCCCCAAACTTGACTTGCAAGTTTCCCCGCAAAAAGCTCTCCACGCCTACTTTTATTTATAAAGAGCACTATTCTTCTTTAGTTAGGTAGTTCTCCCCCCTCTATGAGACCGTAAGACCCCGATGGAATCGAAGGCCCGCTTACTAATAGGCAAGAGGGGACCCTTTCTCGCCCAGCCCTACCTACATCAGTGAAGCTAGAACCGAAGAAGACAATGTTCAACACACATGAGACAAAATAAAGGTATGGGACGGCCAGTTCACCACGGAAAGAGATGCTAGTCGGCTTTGGCGAAGTTGTAGGCCCCAATAGATCAGATCTCATGAGTGATTCCTCACCTATCCTGCCAGGGGCCAAGTCGAAGGCTCGAGTATAGATTGTACTAACGTTAGTACAAAATTGACGCTTATTTTGAGGAGGACGTAGTAGCTCTATTAATGTACTTTTATCTTTATTGCCACATGCAGGCATATACGAAATAAATATATCTGAGAATCTCAAAAATTCAGCGGTAGCTTTCATTATGCATACTCGACAAAACAACAGCATAGTCTGGAACATATACGCCAACAAAGAGCAACACATTATGCATGGAGTACTGTGACTCTCAAAACATCAAACATGACTGAGAAACAGTGCAAGGTTTCAATTCGAAAATTTAGGTGCGCAACAAGCAAATTCAAGTAACCGTGCTCCCAGATATCAGTGGCAGACTTCCATTGTGCATGAAGCTCCAAGACATGGAAGTAGGACGGCAAAAATCTCAGACAGCGGGCAGAGCACAGCGCATTTCAGGCCAGGCAGCTTCAGCGCCTCCAGCCGGTGGACGAGGAGGTGGATGAGGAATTTGCAGAGGTCCTAGATCCAGGACGCCAGCGTTCAGTAGATGCAGCTGGAGCAGCACCGTCCGGCTGGCGGGCAGCAGGGGGCGCCTCTTGGCGTGCGGCGGGAGGAGCCTCCTGGCGGAAGGGACGCGCATCACGTGCAGGAGGAGCTTCTTGGCGGATGGGACGAGCATCGCGCACAGGAGGAGCATCCTGGCGGAGGGCAGGGCGAGGACGATCATCCCGGACCCACCGGTCTGGTTCAGCTGCCGCAGTCGGCCTCTGACTGCTACTATCACCCTCACGTTTCCACTTTGGGACATACTTGCTAGGAGCAGCACCAGTTGCTGCAGCTGCTGCAGCTGGGGCTGCCGCTGCTGGTTCACGGGCTGGCGGTGCGACAGCAGCAGCAGCTGGTGCATCAGCTGCGCGCACGGGCTCTGCTCCTCTTAGGAGAGCCTCCCTTCTCTGTTTCTCCCTCTCTTCTAACTCCCTCTCCCTCTGCAGCTGCTTAGCAGCGATTGCGTCAAGTTTGAGCTTCCTCACGGCTTCCTCCTTCTTTCTCCTCTCTTCCTCTGCAAACCAAAGAGGTGATTTCATTATTGCCAGCAATGATTGATCAGCTACAATGTGTTTGCCTTGCTTCCAAATGACACAAACAACATGGAATAGTAACAAAGCAACAGCTAGTAAGATCTATTTTTTCAGCTATCCACCGTCCAAGTATGAGAAATAACTACTGCACTGCAGTCAATCATCTAAGATAATGACAATTCAAACAAGTTTGAACAGTTGAGTAGAGAGCCAGAATAGACTAAAACTAAGAAATTTAGATTATTGTAGATTTGGTCTGATCATATAAGGTTAGCAAGAAGAATAATTAAGTTGCAAGATTCCAGTTCCAGATGATGATAATAATAAAGCTCTAGTACTATGCTCAGCGAGTAGAACAAATAGTAAAGCTAGTACAGTAATCCACTTGCCTTCACGCTTTCTAGCCTCCTGTTCCTCACGCTCCCTTTGGATCCGCTGTTCCTCCATGTTCAGAAAATACATCAATTTGCGTACAGTCTCCCTTTCACGCTTTCTTGAAGATAGCAACTGATTAATCCTTTCTTCCCTCTCTTTCCTTAGGCTACTAAACTCAGATTCACGGCGTTGGACAATTCTTTCCTGGAAAGCATTCTGAAACAGAAAAGGGAAATTTGGTAAAGGTATGATAGACAACAAGCCAAAGTTTTGGAAAGATTAACAAGATGGAAGGTAGTCTTCTTTAAAGGAAAAAAGTACATGCTGACAAAAGCTTATAAGTTGACAATACCCTTAGAGGCAAAACTTGAAATATCATATGCTGAAAACCAAATTTGAATCTATCTATTCTGGGGTTAATCAGTATCAGCAGCAGAGAGGCCAGCAAATGATATCATCCAAACAAAACAAAAACAATTCAGGGTAGAAAGTGTAATCACTGAAACAACTCTACTCAGCATCCCTCGGTGGACAAATAGACTCTACAACTAAAAGTTCGGAATGCTGATTAAGAATAAAAACAACGTGACGGAATCAGCGCTGCTGAATGCAGCCGCAAGAAGGACACATACCTTATGCTCCAACAATCTAGAAAGCCTATTTTTCTCCTGCAAGTCACCCGCATGGTGTTGCTTGCTGAGCTCAATCTCTCTCTGCCAAGTAGAAAAACATAATAAATGTGAGCATGAGAACGACTATCAAAATCAACATCTTGTAAACAACAAAATAACAGTGAAGACAAACCAGCTGCTCTTGCTCATGAAGGATCTTTTCTTCTTCGAGGCGTTTCTGGAAGGCCTCCTCGATTAGTGGTGCTTCCTCCTGCCGTTTTGCCCTCTCCAAGTGATCCATTGTCTTTGCAAGTTTCGCCAGTTTTTTTTCCATCTCCTGACGCTCCTTCACCTGTTGATTCAACACCACCTCCATGGCGTGTTGTTTTGTCATATCCTGCCATGTGAGCATTCAATTTATTAGAACGCCATACACCTAAACTACAATTGTACATGCATGTATCTATGCGTTACAAACTGTAAGTGATAAAAACTTAAGCAGTGTGCAGAAACAAATGATCCTGCACTTTAACTACACCACCTGTCATCATCTGCAGCTGACTATCAACACCACAGAAATATGACCTTTATCAAAATTCTACTCCCTCGGTCCCATAATATAGTGCATCCAGATTTTAGCGCTAAACAGAATTAAGTTACATTCCAAGAAAGTAAGCAAACTATGAAAACATGGCCAGTTAGAATGGAGCTGTAAAATTACTGGAAATCCAAAATATTATCTTACCCCCTCAATGTGAATTTTTTTCTTATTCTTCCCCCTTCCTGTTAAATCTTCTATCATTTTTGCTGCTTCCCTCGCCTCTTTTTCCTCTATTTCTTTACGGATCCTCTGCTGCTCCCTAAGTCTCTGTTCCTTCAAAAGCCTCTCCCTTTCTTCATCTGCAGATTTCTTCTGAATAGTCAATCTCTTTGTCTCCTCTATTTTTTCCTGGAAATGCAAACGCATAAGCCATAAACAAAGACTCCATAAAACAACTAAGAGGTAGAATGAGCAAATAGAAAACCTTTTCCAATATTTGACGCTCATGGTCTTCTTTACGTTTTTCAATAATTGATTTCCTCGCAAGGAGTCTTCTATGTTCTTTCTCCACCACTCCAGCAAGATTGGTCAAGTTTTCACTAGGTTTGGATGGCTTTTGCACAGGTGGATGAATAAGACTCAATGCTTTGTTCAGGGAATCAGCGAGGACACTAAGGTGGCTACTAAGCACATCAGATTCTATGTCCTGCAAAGGTAAATATGTCAGATAACAATGAATATATGGGAAGATTGATGTTGCCTGATGATCTATTTATCTGTAGAGACAAGATGGAAACGGAAGATTAACTGCTGACAATGTCGTCATATTCCAAATGTTTGTGACAAAATTTCATGGAACAATACACTCAATCAGTCACCACATGTCGATGCTAAAATAAACAAAGAAACAATCGAGCAAACTTAATATTATTGTTGTGAACAGACTGTAGCTGCACATATTTCTCATCAACAATCAAGCAAACTTTATATCATTGTCATGGACAAGTGTGCGTGGAACTTAGCTATCCACGTGAATAGAACCATGACTAGGTTTCAAGATCTTATGGGTTTCAACTCTAGCCTATCCCAAATTATTTGGGACTGAAAGGCTTCGTTGTTGTTGTTGTAATATAATCTATAAAAATGAAACCATTCACTATGAATGGTTAGTTCCTAGAAAAAAATTTAAAGGCCAAGGAAATGAGTAGCTAAGACAAATAATGTAAAACCGCAAAGCAGACGATGAGGAAATTCAAATAAACAGCATCAGAAAAATAAAGCCTTCAATGAGGACATTGAGAAGTCTAAAGGTGGCAGCAGTGGTCAGAATCAAGCCACATACCATGTTGCCAAAATGAACAGCTCCTGCCAAATGGTTAACTTTCATAGCAACAAAATTGTGCTTGACAGCATCAACAGCAATCTTCTCCACGACATTGAACTCAAAGAATGGGATCATTCTAGATAGCATATCAATTTTCATGGACTGGAAAATACGAGATGCCTGAAATGATTAAAGAAGAGTTAAGAAACATGTTTTACAGGTAGTAATGTTAAGGTATGATAAAGTGAATACATATTCGCAAAAAAAATGACATGAATGCATATATTATCGCTAGTGGGTCATAGCATAGGACCTGCTGCAGCACCCTCAGTGCAGTAAGCTTCTCCAATGCAGATTGGTACTGTGATAAACGAATTTCCGGAACTGACGATGCAGCTGAAAGCTTTCCTCCAATAGTAGAAATCTTGGATAGCAGAGGCTGTACTTTTGATGCTAGATCCAGAGGAAGGAACTCATGCTCCATAAGGTTGTATAGATCTTTTACTTCTTGGGAAGCACATGAAATCACACCTTTGGCGGCCTATTTTCATAGCAATCAGAATGAGAGTGAGTGTGTATGCAAGACAAATTGCATGATGTAGACAGCCAGCTAGTAAAATATCACAAGCAATGCAAGTAAATTCAATCATCACAGAAACAGAACAGAACATCAGGGATGCATCAACAGATGTTCCGTTCTGCGTAGACTTGCAAATCTTCATATATGTCAGAGCTACCAAGCTAACTAAAGCGATTGAACAGATATTAGGGTGTGGGAGGTGTGATTAGAAGGAAAAATGACTCTCATGCCATGTAGTACAAGATAAGTGTGTACATCTTAGCAACGCTGCTTGACGAGACAGCGATGCTCACAATGTGGTTATGCATTATTCTGACTGGAAAGCAGAAAAAGCAATCAGCTAAGCGCATACAATCAAGTGCAGGCATCAGAGGAGATTACTCTCATATCTGAATGCTTTGTAATGTGTACAAGCACCCGCATAATAGCAGATTATGTTCAAGATGCCCATGTGTGGCATGTCCATGTGATAAAAGAGACCTTGAACAATATGGCAGTATATAACATAAAAATAACAGCAACCAAAAAGGATCCAAGGCATACCAACTCAGAAAGAAGAGTTGCTCTTGAAACCTGAAAAGTGAACAGAAGATTTATCAGAAAACAAATAATTATATTATGGAAAATTATCTTAAACTTGGAGAACAGATGGAAGGCAAACCATTTCTCTATTCTCGCGCTTGGAGTCGAGGGAGAAATTGACAAGGTTGGCCATACGCAAGCTACGGTCCTTCTCATTTTCAAGCTCAAGATGAGATGCACCATATTTATGGTCATATGGTGCAACAGAAAGTGCAGCAAGCAAAACAGAAGATGCTAGTAATTGCAGATCCTTCTGAGTTAAATTCTTGTTGTAGCTCTTCTGCAAGTTGAAAAGCTTCAGCCATGCATATGCATGATACAGGTGACTCTCAGATATCCAGAATATTTCAGTCAGCTTGGCATAATATACGACCAGGACAGATGGCTTTGGAGTTCTCTTAACCAAGCTCATCAAGCCATGGATATCCTCCACAGATCGGAAGGCTTCCTGCAAGAAAAAGGCTGGGTGAATTTTATTTCTTTTAGCTTTAAGATAAGATGAGTTGTGGGACAGACCTGCCATAGGGAAAGTTCTGTAGCAATTTTCAGTTGTTCAACCCTGGTATCAAGATACAGCTGACAGCTTTCGGGGGCAGTCAGATCAGGACGATCACGCTGGTCGCGATATTTGTTCAAATTTGCAAGATGGTTTCTAATGATCTCACACAACCTACGGAACTCGGTGGATCTTTTATACTGCTTACAAAATTGAAAAGCCTTGTGCGCAGTCATCTGCATATTGAAAAGTCAGTGGAAGATCAGCTAGTGAAAAGCATTTAGTAGACAATAATACAAAAGGTAAATAACAGTAGTTACATAATGCATTGGTAATGTTTTGTACAAAAGGAGCCAAATTGTTATTACTTCTTACAAATTAGGGAGAGTGCAAAAGAACCAGACAAGTTATCAAGTAAAAGAATAGTATGTTCATGGAACAAAGTCCACGCTACAGGTTTCTTTTCATCAAAGGAAAGAAAAGGGTGCCAATAGAGTGAATTGGTCAAGTATGTGCAGATGGAATCAAATAGTTCATTTCATAGGAAGTCCATGTAAAAGGACAGAACCAAAAAATATAACTACGTATTAAGTGACCACTAGGGTAATAGCAAGGCAGTAAAATAGCTTACAGCATATAGCGCTTCAAGCTTTGAATTATTTCTCAGTATCTCGAGCACTGTCCTGTATGTCTCCCACAGAAACTTGAACCATGGAGTGACAAACTCTCTGTCTGATCGGTCTTTGCCTTTTTCACCGCTCACATAACTGAGCATCAGGTCCTCCGGGCGCTTGTCAGCTTC
Source organism: Triticum aestivum (assembly GCF_018294505.1). Lineage (NCBI taxonomy): Eukaryota > Viridiplantae > Streptophyta > Magnoliopsida > Poales > Poaceae > Triticum > Triticum aestivum. The sequence goes on along the minus strand of NC_057802.1, from coordinate 6,745,944 downwards.
TAGATCTTCGACATCCAGAGCATCTTCCAGTGCTTGTGCCTGATTCCTGGCTTCCTCAGCTTTCTCATTGGACAGCTGCATAAAGTGTTTTATGACCTCCTCCAGAGATGACACGTTAACTTGCTGGCAGACAATTCTGTACTGAATAAGGCCATCTTTGGCAAATCTGCCCTTCCTTAGATCTACACAAAGCTCCACATACTTCATCATGATCTTCTCAAGAGGTTTTTGCCATGATCTGTATCTCTTTGATGTAATGAGATCATGCAGCGCCTGCAGCGCCGCCTGCTTTTGTCCAACATGTATCAACTCTGCAGTAAACCAAAGGTGGTAAACAGTGTGAACATCTTGTAGTAAAATATGAAAAATTGCCCAAGATTTTGCATATAAGAGAAAGGCATGCAGAGAACCACTGTTGACTATATTTTGGTGCAAGAAGTTAACAACCATACGGTAATAATTGCACTGGAACATCCTAATCAATTTACTTGAGGCTCAAGTTTGCGGTTGTTGAACTGTGCTACATTGTGCTCAGTTTATAATCTGCTGTGGAAAGGAAAACGCTGCAACTAGAAACAAGTTGGTCGATCAGGATAAAACTGGTAGGAGGAGCCACAATGCCAAGCCCGTCACAAGTCAACAAATCATGGGCTTCTGCAAAGTTATGTGGTCTTGGCGCAGAAGGGAATAAAAGGTAGTATAATACATAACACCAGGAGCAACTTAGGATCCAATAAATGTCTCAAAACCAGCTTAACTTGCCTTTAAGACTATCTTGCAGTTCGGGCGTCCAGGCATATATATGGACAAAAAGGAAGCCTATGGGCTATGTCATAAGCCAGAGAACCAAAATGGAACATGTAAGTTCATTCAGTAGTTGTAACAGAGCCTATCCTCTGTGGTATGGACTCGGTGGTTCCAAATCAACTCGAATGTTTCAAATGCACCGCTCAACAGATACGTTATACATTTCGTGACCATGTGAGATTGATTGAACTACCAAATGAACCAGACAGTAGAACCTATAGTCGCCCTAAGTTCCCGTACGTAGGCATCACAGCAACACCACCGCAAACAACAACAATCGGAAACCACGGCGGATAAAATTGAGCGGCCGAAGTGAGACAAGATCCCGGTGACTCACCCTCCGCTCTCTTGAGCGCGTTCTCAGGCTTCGCGAAGGTCGCCATGGTCGGGGCGCGGGGTCTCCGGGGGCGATCTACTCCTGCATCCCAGCCACAAACAACAGAGGAAGCCGGATTAGCTCACGGATTCACGGCAAACCAACGACGAAACATGCATCGAACGCCGGCCTCCGACGAACGAGCCGGTCCGATGGGGAAATCCCGGGAAAAAATCGCCGAAAATGACGGAGGAGACGCTATATCGGATGAGGTGGAAAGGCAGGGGGCGGCGATGGCCGTCGGGGGTGGGGAGCGGGGGTACCTGTAGATCGCCGGAGACGGGGGGCGGAGGGCGGCGGAGGCGGGGGCGCGCGGGAGGATCTGGGGGCGGAGGGGGAGTGGATGTGGCGGCGGCGGGGAGGAGGAGGTAGGGTTTATTAGGGTTGCGTGGGGAGCGAGCCGGGATGGGGTGGAGAGAGAAAATGGTAAGATGCTGGGGGCATTTGAGGAATTTTGTTGATGCCACGGCTCTCGGCGCCCGTTTCGCGGGCGATGGGACCGTCCGATGGTGGGACGAGCGGCTGGGATCAGGCTGTGGCTCTCCCTGTCCCGTTCCAGAGGTGGTGCTTTCGCCCGCGGGACGGGGTAATTTCGCGGGAAGCAGAGGGAGGTTTGAGCAAAAGTCAGGGCCCAAGTTCGGTTTTCTTTTCTTTTTTTCAGACCATGATTCGGCCTTTGTTCGAATGGATGCTTGTCCTACCCAACAGCACGAATTTCAGCCCGGAAGCCCATTGTAACCCACGTAAAAAAATGTGCGGCCTAATGAAATTTAAATCATAACGATGGTTTCCCCTAAAAAAAACACAATGATGTTATTTTGCCCGCTAGTCTCGGGTTTGGTTCAGAACAATTGCTGG
>NC_057802.1:6723657-6743682 GCF_018294505.1 Triticum aestivum | reverse complement strand
AGATAAATTGAAGTGGATGATTCGTCTTTTTGCGCAAAGACTATTGTGTCCATGATTCGGCCTTTGTTCGAATGGGTCTATGCGACCAGAAATGGATGCTTGTAGTATCCAACAACACAAATTTCAGCCCGGAAGCCCATTGTAACCCACGTGCATCCTAATGAAGTCTATAACATAATAATGATCAATTACTATGTTTTCATGCTTCGGAATCATTGTTGGCTCAAAAAAAATAGATGACCCGTTACGCCTTTGGCACAAAGACCAATTGAAGCCAAGAAGGCAAGCAACTTATGAACAACGTATTTTATGAATGATTCACAAAGAGGCAAACGACAAATGTAACTAAGATCATAGATTAACTATTTGAAGGATGTTTTTATGTGAATTGTCTGCAAGTGATTATGTTTGTATTGCGTATTATTTGCCTTGTATTTACTAACAATGGGCAATGATGATCGTTGTACATGTCTTTCTTTGGGTGATATAAAAGTCGTTAGCTTGAGCAAATGAACTGAGATATTCTTTTCATATTACAGTTGGGTAGATAGAAAACTCGACTACCCTCCCCTCGGCAAATGACCTGAACCGGGCACCCCCACCCAAAACCACGTGAGCATAAGGAACCTAGGATAAACGACCAGACGATTGACAGAATAAGGAAGAGTGCGATGGCCGCAGCGTTGGAAGGCCGAGCAGACATGGTAAAATACACCATCTGGGTAGCCGTAGCGATCAAAGTCCGGCAGACATCTCGAAACACGCCGTCCGAGGAAAATACTCACCGTTAGGTTGCTTCATCCTTATACTTGAGGGGTACCCAAACACTCTTACAAGGCAAGATTTCTAGCTCCATTGTCGGGGAGTCTTATACAAAGAGGTATTTCACATTATCACACTACATTATTGTTATCTATCTTGCCTAGTTACTTTTTTTTTGCTTTGCTTGCTTAAAAAAATCAAAACACCAAAAATCTCTTTAATTGCCGCTCATGTTCTTATTGCAAACATGTCTACTGCCAACAATACAAAGCTTTATGATTTTACTAATACCAATAATAATGATTTTATTAGTACTCTTATTGCTACTCCCGCCACCGGTGCAAGGTCGTGTGAATTAAACCTGCTCAGTCAAATCTTGTTATGAAACAACCATTTTATGCAAATTATAATGAAGATGTTGCTGCTCATCTTAATAATTTTGTTGAACTTTGTGATATGCAAAAATCTAAAGATGTGGACAATAATGACATTATAAAACTAAAATTATTTACCTTCTCCATAAGAGATAGAGCTAAGGAATGGTTGTTGTCTTTGCCCAGAAATAGCATTAGTCAAAATGTAAAAATGCATTTATTGGAAAGTATTATCCTCCTGCAAAAATCATTTATTTGAGAAATCATATTATGAACTTTAAACAACTTGATCAAAAACATGTTTGGTTGGTTGCTAGGTTCTGATTTTAGATGCGTTGGCTTGCGCTTTAAATATTTTGGTGGTGGTTTTTTCATTTGTATACCGAGTAGGGCTGTTGTTGGAGTTGGTATTTGTTCTGATAATAGAGCAGACTTGTTTGTGCGTGATTATCCTGTCCTTACACATTTCGGTCTTGGTGTCGGTCGGTGGTGGTTTGCTGCTATTCCATGTTGAAACAATGGATTTGCTGCTATAACACTCACATGCAGCCCATGATACTCTTGCATAGTGTGGTTCCCTATTACACTCGCTCGCTTAGCTTTTTCACCTCTCATTCCCCTTGTAACTCGGAAAAAACCGTTTATCTTTTTTTTATTTCAAAGGGTTCATCGAATCAAGAGATGTTCATGGATTTTGAGGTAGTTGCTAATTAAAAAAACATAAATTTGAAAAAAAATATCCATGACTTTAAAACTGTTTCATGGCACACATATTTTTTTAATGTTTGTGAACTTTAAAATATTCATAACTTCTAAAAATATTGATGATTTTGGAAATTTTATTTAGAATTTTTTAAATATATTTTCTAAATGTTCGTGAATTAAAACATGAAAAGAAAAAAAAGGAAAAAAAAGGAAGGGAGAAAAAAAAGTATATCAAAACCGGTAGAAAAAACACAAAAATAAAGAAAAAAATATTAAACCTTCTAGAACCTTGCTAAAACCAACAGATGCATTATGGTTATATAGATGTTTTTTACTCATAACCAACAACACACACCGAAGTGGAGAGTTTAGGGCATGTTTGGTTAACTAGGTCGCACCTGGCTCGTATCGGGGATACAAAATCCTAGTCGCTTGGTTTCCTGTGTGGCCTCCTCAGCATGGCCTCCTCATGCAAAAAGAGGTCTCTCAGCCTGGCTAAGAGGAACGCGGGAATCAGACGTTTCTTCAATGCAGCCTCGCGCCCGCAACCGCGCCACCACTTAAAACGAAATGGTACATTGGATTGTCCCTTATATTTTCCGTAATTACTCTAAAAGTGCCACCGCAACCTCCCATATCTCTCTTCTCTCACGCATCAGATGGGATCGAGCACACCAACCAAGCGAAGCCGCCGCTAGGAGCTCCCTCTCGCCGCCGATACGAGCTCCCTCGTCCGCCTCAATCCCAACATCCAAGCTTTCCCTTCATCCACCGGTCCAAGCTCCCGTGACCCTGCCGCCGGACGTCCGTGCTGCTCTGCCCGTTGGCGCCAGGATGGTGAACACGCATCCGATGCGTGTGCTTTGCAGGAGCTTCATCGGATGGGGAGGCGTGCCTATGCCGGCCAGGCATGACCGCTCGGCGTCGCGACGGCGTCATGAAGCGTTGGTAAAGAGCTCGTGCGGATGACGCGCACCTGGTATCGGCTTGACCTAACAAAGTTCAATAGCTCAGCCAGGATATAGTGTACAACCTACCAAACAACGCCTCACATTGGCCTGCCTTAGAACATGCACACAACCAAACATACATCTCAAACTCATTTTGCATCAGCTAAGTCGGCCTAGACTCGGCCAGGATGGTGGACACGCTGCAGCGTGAGGCTATGCAAGGAACCAAACACACCCTTAGCGACCCCACAACACTCGAGCCACCAGAAAGGTCAAATCAAGGTAGCTCAGTATCCTCGAAATGCTGTCCCTCAGGTTGTCCAAGTACAACTTGCCGAATTTTTTATTAATAGTAAATGATAATTCTATAATTCCGAAACTGATAAATGGCCGGTGAAAATTATAAAAATAGGAAGGACGCTAGGAATAACAGCGTCCAGGATGGACTCCATTGCTAACTGCGTCCAGGTCTGGACGCTAGTACGGATGGCGTCCAGGTCTGGACTCTAGTACGGATGGCGTCCAGTCATTGCCCTTTCATTGGTGCTCTGATTGGGCTCAACCGAGTCATTTTACTTTGATAGATAGAGATTTCATGACCTATATACTCTAATACGATCTGCAGCCATCGCTTCTTACCTTGCTAGGTGGTAAGCAAGCTCTAGCACGGACATCATCGATCATCACAGGAGCAACATCATCTCACTAGCTGCTTGTCATTAGGATCATTCACTCATCATTAGGATCATCCACTAGACCTATGGTTGGAGCATGTGAGTTGTTCCATGGCCTCGTTGAATCTTCTTTGTTTGGTCTTGTGTACAATTTACTCAATGGTTACAAGCGTATATTATATATGTGACTAGGTTGTTACTTTTGGGCAATACAATTGGTAACTGGCTAGTTTATGATAACAGATAAGTCGATCTTGAGTCGGCTGTCGTGATTTTGCCTCTATGTGTCAGTGCACCACTGCCGGCACTTTTGGAAGCATGGTGTGTCGGTGTCGTAGCCCAACGTGAACCTGCCGCACGGGTGGCATATCAACCTCGATAGGGTTCTGGTGCCGACCGTGCCGGACTCAGGCCGCACGCAGCTGATGGAGATCCACCATCATCGTGTCTACTCCCGGACGACCATCGCCGCGACCCATCCTCCATGATGGATTCGCCGAACTAGGACGCGTAGTTCGCCACTGAGCATGACCAGCGTTGTCGGTCGTGCTTCAAGGATGCGTCCCGCGCACCACGCGCGCTCGCTGGTCCACCATCGCCATCGGTCATGGTGAAGGGGCGAGGATTAGGAGTCCTACATTGTGGCCCTCGAGGAGGCCACAATGAGGTCCATTGAGGAGGCCGAGTGCAAGGAGCTCGCCAAGTGGCCTAGCCTTGCACACACACAGGTTGAATCGGCGGCTAGAGTGGAGGCTAACATGCCCCCACCGCCACCAGCACCGCTCGCGCCCGAGCCTATGGAGGAGGAGCCATGGTCGCTGCTTGGGCAATCATGGTCGTGGACGAGCACGTTGCCATCGTATATCATGCACGCCTGTGCGGGTGAGCATGATAGACGAGGAGGCCGAGCGGCAGGAGAAGCATCAGTTGGTGGCGCAGCAAGCGGCTACGCTGCCAGCCATCCATCAGGCGTTCCCGTGGATGGAGACGCCATCTATGTCGACCTGGCCAAGGAGGAGGAGGAAAATGACGATGCCTAGATCTACTGCCCGCCGCTAACTGTTTCTTTTATCTTTTCATTTATTTTTTTTAGTTTTAATTAATGTAAATTGGACTTCTGCTGGCTGTTTTATCTAAAAAAAATGAAATCCAGCGCAAATGTGAAATATGTTCGTCCGTGTTGCTCGCATCTTCGGACCGGCGGACAAAAATGGAAATTGACATCCGGCTGACCGATCCAAATGAACAAAGAACGAACAAATTCTGCGTCAATTTAGGTTGCCGCGTCGGAGTTGCCCTTAGGTCGGACGAAGGCGAGGACTTTTCTGGGCTAGGTTGAGCCAAACAACGGACGCTGCTAAGAATAGCGTCCAGGTGTGGACGTGGTTTGCAACAGCGACCAGGTCTGGACGCTAGTATTGATGGCGTCCTTCCTATTTTTTGAAATTCTAACTTATCATTACTAGTTTCAGAATTACAGCATTATTATTTATCATTAATAAAAAAAGGTACAACTTGAGCAGAGTGGTATAGCAAAATTGTGTGTGTGTGTGTGTGCGTTTTTTTTTATATTTACCAAAATTGTGGTTTGTTGGTTATACATATCTGGGTTACGTGGAGACACAAGATGGTTGTGTGCTGATCCAAAGGCGTAGAAGCATGTCAGAGGCTCACAGCAATCTCGCCATGAAAAGCTCATATAAAAAGTATCGTTGCATCGCCGATGATAATAAAAAAAACAAAACTAGAGATGATTGGCGTGGCAAGCACAGAGGTAGGCAGAGATTGCGGGAATATATGGTTCGAGAACCAAATATACATATGCCAGGTCCTGAGATTTGCAGCTCCCGTACGTTGAATGCCAAGCTGGCGTCCGTCCGCGTCGCTTTCGCGCCGCTCCAGAGCCAGGCCAAGTCTCCCCAACCCCCAAATCCTGAATTGTTAATCCATACATCCATCCGTCCGTCCAATTTTATAGAGCAGCAGAATAATGGTTGGAATGAAAGCAAAACTAAAACACGATGTGCCAAAGTAAGCTAATATATATGCATATATTAAACTAGCTCCTGAAGCTGGGATTTCCAATCACGCTTATTTTACTGAATTGATAATCAACCTCAATGTTCAGTTAGGCTCTCAAGTCTGAACTCAAAAGCAACCGCCGTGGCGTTGATAAATGATAGTATTATCATCTTCCATGGTCCACTCCAAATGTCAAATGAACGTCCCAAGGACGGCGAGCAACTCTGAATTTTTTGACGATTTACCGAGTGATCGATCGTTCACTGTGACTCGATCGTGTGCGGTGTACGTTTCCGTAGAACAAGCAAGCTCTCTGCAGATTGCTTATGATGGATCTGCAGATTGACAGATCCAGTGACTCGATCCTCTCTGCAGATTGAACCCATCATATATTCTTCTTATTGAATTCATCAGTTAATTAGAAGAAGGGAAATGGCCCGATGCGTCCCCCCTTACTTGAACTAATCAAGAACGAAAAAGAAAAACCTCTGAATTGTTCGTGGTGTCCAACTCAGCAATGAGTAGCTAGCTAGCAAGCACGGAGAGGTCGTTGCTGCCGGACTCAATTTGTTAAGCCCTCCCCGGTCGTGGTCGTCGCCGTCGCCCGTCCACATACTCTAAGCGGCGCAGCCTGCGGGGAGAGACTAGCGCTACAGTGACGTCCTACCAAGACCATGGTCTGTCAAATTATGCTGCTAATTATAATCAAGCCCGCCGGCCGGATGAGATCAAACCCGAACTCTTTTTTTGCTTTGTTTTCCTCTTCGCTTTTGTCCATGGCGATCGACGCCAAGCTGTCCGGCTGCCTCCCGCTGCCACATCGCCATTGCTAGCTAATAAAACAATGCAGAGTGGTAGCTAGCTGTGGCCACAAGTTCAGCGAGCTGAATGCTGATAGCCAGCTGCTGCTGCTGTCCTAACCCCTGAGCTGCAGCACACTAATCATTTGCTTGTCCTTTTCCATGCATCACCCACCATCAACTTACCACCACCTCCGTCGATCATATACCCACACCGTCTCCATTGATCCCCCACCCCACCCCTCTCTCACACGGTCACACCACCTGACCCTCTCTCTCTCTCTCTCTACCTCTACCTCTCTCATGGGGAACAAGCCGGCGTGCATGTCGCTGGCGCCGGTGCCCGGCTCGGCTTCGGCGTCGAGCGGCGGCGGATGCAAGGTGATCCACGCGGACGGGCGGGTGACGCGGCTGGCGCGGCCGGTGCGGGCGTCGGAGCTGATGCTGGACCACCCGGGCAAGTTCGTGTGCGACGCGTGCCGCCTCGCCGTCGGCTGCCGCGTGCCGGGCGTCGCCGCCGACGAGCTCCTCCAGCCGCGCCGCGCCTACTTCCTGCTCCCCATGGACATGCTCTACTCCGTGCTCACCGACGACGAGATGGCCGCGCTCGCCGCCGCCTCCCACGGCGCCGCCACGGCCGCCACCGCCGCGTGGCGGAGGATCGTGGTCACCACCACCAGACGGCGACGGGGCGGAAACAGCAGCAACGGCTGCCGCGGCGCCTCTTCCAGGCCGAGCAATGGCGACGCCGGCAGGGTGTTCCCTGTCGTCGGCCTGCTGCAGCTCCAGGATGCCCCCGCCGGACACCCCACGAGCGGCGCCGGGGCCAAGTCGAGCGGCACCACCGTCGGGCTGAGGCGGCTACGGTCGTGGCAGCCGGTGCTGGACACCATCGAGGAGGCGCCGTGACGCGACGCGGCGGCCGGCCCGATCGGCCGGTTGGTGCCACGCTAGTGTTAGGCAGCTAGATTGAGCTGGCTCTCGAGTGTACATGGTCGAATTAGCTTCTAGCTTTCTCTTTTATTTTTTCATTTCTTTTTCTCTTTTCTGTAAAGTTCACTACAGTACATTCTTTTGGCCTGTGTCAAATTGACAAATCTGTTTTTTCTCCATCCACAAGTATACAATAAAGAAGATCCTGGGCACATCAATCAAAAAATATTTGGTATGACAAGAACACTCCATTTCTTAACTGCAATTTGGTATTGGCAGATTTTTAGGGGTTCACGATAAAATAGTGAAAATGATCTCATAAATATTTGATACTGTTATCATCTTGTGTGCCATGATTGATAGCCAGACAGACGGCACACAGGTTGTGGTGTAGGGAGCTGGATGCTAGTAGTACTTTGCAGGAAGGATAGCTTCTTTTTCTCCATTTCTTTTTCCTCTTTTCTGTAAAGTGCTCTACACTACATTCTTTTGGCCCATGTCAAATTGACAAATCTGTTTTCCCATCCATTCTACAATCTACATACCTCTGGTATATACAATAAAGAAGATCCTGGGGCATCAATCAAAAAAATTATGTCAACAATGCTCCATTTTTAACTGTAATTTTTGTTAGTTTTTTAGGGATGCACAAAAAAATTGTGAAAATGATCTACACAATATATGACCCTATTATGATCTGGTGTGCCATGATTGATAGCCAGACAGACGGCACACAGGTTGGAGGGAGGAGCTGGATGCTACTTTGCATTTGCAGGAAGGATATCTTTGTGCACTGGACCTCAGCTGGACTTGCTAGTTGCCAAGCTAAACAACAGGCCACAAATGGGCATTATTTTAGTCCATGTTGGCTTGTGTGGATGCAAACAATGAGATACCAAAGATAATATTCGGATCAATGCATCATGCATGCACTCTGTCCTTCCTTAATCATGTTTTTAAGTGGGTGGTTTGTTAAATCAGAAAGTCCACTGACGTGATCAAATTCCAGCTATAGACAGACTCTTCATTCCTTTTAAAACTTAGAGCCTCTCCTTGTGCTCTCACTTTAGAGCATCGTCGAGCTGTGAAAATCCATTGATTTTATCGCAAATGTAGGTTGTGTCCTGTATTGACATGGTCATTAAAGTGAAACTCTAACCATCCATTTATAAAAAATAATACGCCAGGCGGATATAATTGTATATTTAAAGTACCCCATCCGTCCCAAAATAAATGACCCAACTTTGTACTATTGTACTAATTTTAGTACAAAGCTAGTATAAAATTGAGTCACTTATTTTGAAACGGAGGGAGTATATTTCATCTGATGTTGTGTTGGTCTCTCATAGTGCGCCTTGAGTGACCATCTCAACATCGTCGGATCTTCCGTGAAGTACACCATCCATATCTTCATCAAACGGTGCTATGATTCATCTCCCGAGGTCCCGAAAATGGGAGCCACCCACCTCATAATGGGAATGGGCCGGTCTGGACCTGGCCTTGGACCCGGCCCTTGTGGCCTCAAGGCCAATTTCAGAGGCCACAGGTCGACCCATATAAAGAATAGTCAATGGCCTTGTTGGCCCGATGGGTATTTCGGGTCAACTCAAAATCTTGCTTTACATTAACTTTTCGACAAATGAGATGTTAAAATCAGGTAAGGTTTAATGGAATCCGACTAATGTAAAATTAATAAGATTTCTAATACATGGTTAATAGAAAGAAATCAAGATGTCTGCTTGTGGTTTCGTACGTGCGCATCTTGCCGAAACATATCAAGACAATTTTGTTGTTCATATTATACGAAACACTGTGTCGCAAAATCGGGTCCTACGAAAACACTGGCACACCCAAGATCGCAACTGTTGTGAGATATAAGACTATTAGGTGGACCGACCCAGCTGACCCAACGGGTCACCTGATGCCAGCTCTGTTGACCCAAATATCGTTTGAGACCGGCCCACAGGACCCATTGGCCTTGAATTTCTGGATTGGGTCAACGACCTGGTGGGCCGGCCCGACCCACATCCTGACCCCCACCCCACCTCAAACTGTTAAGTCCCCCACACTACAACTCCCCATCCATCCACTAATGACACTATTGAGAATAACTTTCGCCCCACGCCCTCCTCACATATGGCCCACGTGATGACGGGGTTACCGACATGCTCCGTTGTGGCGCGTTCTCCCTCCCACAACATCCGTGTCTGTTGCCCCTCCCCAGGCGGCAGCACCATCGCCGTCTAGATCTCTCAGGACACATCACCCCCTCCCACATCCGCTCCACTTGTGTCGTCGCCCCTTCAGGCAGAACTCCCGCACCTCCACCCACCCCGAGGAGGAGTACTTCCTCCATGAGCTCGGGGAGGATAGTCGCCTCCCTGGTTCCCTATCCGCGCACTGCAAGGGACTCAGGGAATACAAAGGAAAAAAACAACATGACCACTGATGAGTGCGCCCTACGTGTCAGTGAAATTTGAGAACCGAGAGCTAGAGCTTTGGGGGAAAGTTTGAGGGGCCAAGAAGTATTAGGGTGCCCCTTAAAAGCCATTTTAGGTTGGGTTGGTGTAACATTTTCATAATCTTTTGAGGGATGTTTTTTCATATAGTTTTTTTCTTTAGGATTCTCCATATAGTTTTCTTTAGAATCAGGATTTTTCAATTTTTTATAGAAGCATCAGGATTTTTCCACATTTTTTGTGAGGGCTATCTGGATTTTTCATATAGCCAGTACTAGTTTTTTTTAAGAATCTATAGTAGCAGTACTTATGGGCGATCACATTGCCCATGCCAAAAGCCCAATCCGTTCCCCAACGACCAACGGCCTTCCACCCCATTCCATTCAACTCCCGTACGTCTCCCGCAAAGGACACCAGCCTCCACCTCACCGATCCAACCCAAACCGTCACTGCCACACGACCCACCTCACCGCCGGGCCCACACGTCATCGACCCACCTCCAACCTCTGACCCCCGCCACCACGCGCCCCATTCCGCCAAGCTCCCACACCGACACGCGGGCCAGCCCTCTCCCTCCCTCCGTCCCGGACCCAAACGCACGCGCGCACGCGACCCCTCCCTCCCTCCACCCCGACCGACACGCACCACACCGCACCGGCGAGCTAGGGTTCGGTCCGGCGTCCATCTCCGGCGAGCTAGGGTTTGCTGTGTTTCCAAGTTGATCTTCCGTGCGAGTGTGACGTTCAGACCCTCCACCATCTCCGTCTCCGGCAGGTTCCCCTTCGGGTCCATGTGTCGGCGGCGGTAGGGAAGAAGAGAGTGGGGACAAAGGGCGGGAATTGGGTGGAGAGTGACGAGATGGAAGAAGAGAGTGGGGGAATTTTGCCGCGAAAACAGTGTGGCCAACTACAAAAGCGCAGGCTTCGCCTTAGTTCTGGGTAGATGGGGGGGGGTATCGGAGTCCTACGTGGCTCGTATCCGGACTCCCGCATAGCCCCCTAGGCAGTTTGGGGGTCGACGTTGGAGATGCCTACGCCCCCACACTACAACCCCAACCATCCACTACTGACATTGGCGAGAATAATTTTCACCGCTCGCCCCTTCCTCACATATGCCCCACGTGATGTCGGTGTCACCAGCATGCTCCCTCGTGGCGCATTCTCCCCTTCCGCAACATCCTTGCTTGTTGCCCCCTCCCCCCGTGGCAGCATCGTCGTCTAGATCTCCCGGGGCGCATTACCCCCTCCCACAACCACTCCATGTGTGTCGTCGCCCCTTCATGCAGAACTCATGCACCTCCACCCACCTCGAGGAGGAGAGTCGCCTCCTCGATTCCCTATTCGTGCATTGCGAGGGACTCAGAGAACACAAAGGAAAAAATAAAATATAAATAAACATGATCTCACACACCAATGAGTGGGCCTTATGTGTCGGTGAAATTCGATAACCGAGAGCTAGAGCTTGGGGCAAAGTTTGAGGGGCCAAGAGGTATTAGGGTAACCCTTAAAAGCCATTTTAGGTTGGGTTGGTGTAAGATGTTTTGGGTTGGTGTAACATTTTCATATTTTTTTGAGGGATGTTTTTTGATATAGTTTTTTTTCTTTAGAATTTTCCATATATTTTTTTAGAATCAGGATTTTTCATTTTTTATAGAAACATCAGGATATTTTTCGAGGGCTATCTGTGGATTTTTCATATAGTAGTACTAGTTTTTTTGTTTTAAAGAATCTATAGGAGTAAATTTCTTTTGAGGTAAATCTATAGGAGTAGTTTTTTTTGAGGCAAATCTATAGGAGTAGTGCTAGTAGTACTTATGGGCGATGAGATTACCCATGCCAAAAGCCCAACGACCAACGGCCTTCCCCTCCATTCCATTCAACTCCCGTACGTCTCCCGCAAAGGACACCAGCCTCCACCTCACCGATCCCACCCAAAACGTCACTGCCACACGGCCCACCACAGCGCCGGGCCCGCCCGTCATCGACCCACCCCCAGCCTCCCCGCCCCCGCCACCACGCGCCCCATTCCGCCCAGCTCCCACACCGACACGCGGGCCAGCCCTCTCCCTCTCCCTCCCTCCGTCCCGGACCCAGACGCACGCACGCACGCGACCCCTCCCTCCCTCCACCCCGACCGACACGCACCGCACCGCACCGGCGAGCTAGGGTTCGCTCCGGCGTCCATCTCCGGCGAGCGCGCGGCGGGCATGGCGGGGATACGGTGGCCGCCGGAGGACCCGGAGATGTTCCCGACGCGGATGCTCGGGACCGGGGTCTGGGGCGGGCCCCCCGCCGCGGCCGCGGGGGGAGGCCCGCCCGGCGAGATGGCGTCGGACGACGACCGCTCCGTGGCGGCCGACTCCTGGTCCATCAAGAGCGACTACGGCAGCACCCTCGACGACGAGCAGCGCTACGCCGACACCGCCGAGGTGCTCCTCGCCTCCTGCCCCTCCTCGGCCTCCTCCTCCGCGGCCTCCGCCGCCGCGCCCTCCGCCTGCTCCTCCTCCCTCAGCGCCCACCACTCCTCCGACTTCAGGTCAGGCCAGCCCGCCGATCCGCCGCGATCTGGTTCCCTTCCGTCTGTGTGATTTGGGGAGTCCACCGATCCATCGATCGATCTCCCCGCACAATTGCATTCCGCCCCCTCCGGAACTACACAATTTTTTAGTCTGTCTGCGGAGTGGATCGAAATTGACTGTTCCTGATCTTGAGCAGCTTTGACAAGGATGTGCCCGACGTTGTGCCGCCGATGCTGGGCCTGCACAATTACCAGGACGGCGCGTACGCCGAAGACCTAGCTAATTACCATGAACGCAGCCACGCGGATGACTGGTAAGATTTCTACTTACTGCTTTTACGCACGGGGAGAAGAAGGCTATATAAGCTGCGCTAAGATTTAGAGCAACAGTTTTTCCGCCTGATGTTGAACCTTAATAAATGGAGTCATGAGAATTTAGGCTGTAGCTTTGTTTAGCATCATGGCAAGACCAGTAAGGAGAGCAATCAACCTGATATTAAATCTTAATTGATGGAATCATGAGCATTTAGGTTTTTAGATTTGCTAGCATCATGGCAAGAGCAGTAGGAGCGCAATCAAGGGACTCTGCTGCCTCTTAATAAATGCAAAACAAACGCGACACATGCCGCTTAGACTTGCCTTTCTCGTGGAAAAAATATTTTAGAATCGGCGCAATGAGATCTGATATCAGGAATTATGTGCTAATATGGTTATCTATTGGAGCTTGGCTGGTATAAGCTGGTGTGCGCTGCCTGGTGGCTAAATGAAAATCACAACTTATCGTGTTATCCTCTTCCTCTGTCTGATAACTATTTTGGACAGCCAGCTGTTTCTCGCCTTTCCCAGACTTGCCTTTCTTGTGGGAAAATATTTGAGAATAAAGCAACGAGGTCTGATATCAACAAATATGGGCAAGTATTGTTTTCTATCGTAGTTTGGCTGATACAAGCTTGTGTACACTGCCCATTGGCCAAATGAATATCACAACTCATAGCGTGGTCCTTTTTCTCTACCTGTTCACTGTTTTGGACAGACGAGCTGTTTCTTGCAGCTATCTATAGTCGGCGATTCTGTAGAGTTTCTCTTGCTTGAAGATTTCAGAGTGAAATGACTGTCTGGTTGGCATCTGTTGCAGGTTTGGCACCGAGGCCATGGATGTCCTTGTAGGCTGGACGAAAAACTTATGCTCCAGCAAGGATTTGCCTGGCTGCAGCGTACTTGACATAGGAACCGGGAGCGGACGACTCTTACAGCAGCTTGCAAAACAAGGGTATGCTGTGGAAACAGGACACTGACTACTTGTTGGTTTCCATTTCCCAAACCTAATCTTGACATGAATATTACTGTTGTCAACTTTAATACTCTGGCCATGAATTGCTTTTCATAATGTTTACTAGATTGATTATCTTTTTGATCCTGGATTTGTATGCCCTACATAAATAAAGCATACGATTTTAGGAAGATTACACAAAATGGCTCTGGATCTCTTACTGATTGGTGGCCCCAGGGTCCACATGTTTGTGAGACATCACACGTCATTTTATGGATTAGATGGTTGCAGTTAAATTTTATTTCTTCCCATGTTTTTATGAGAATACTCAGATTTGGATGCCTATGTGATTGTCGCAGTTAGTGGCAAGTTGATGGTAGAGGTGGTCCCTATTCATTTATCTTGTCTATGTATGACATGTTAAAAGATATGGAGTATCATATGATTCTCAATTATCATAATGGAGCTGTCTTTTAAAACAGCATATAATATACTTTGAAATAGTCCTTTGAGGAAGATTATGCTGGCACTGGCAGTCTCCTGTTCCTTTCAAAAGGCGTCTCTATGGCGTTAGTAGGTTTTCGTACATAAGAGAAATTCCTTTATGCATTTAGCCTGTCTCATTATTAACACCTCTTGGCAGTACTGATGTGTCATGTAAATATACAGGTTTTCTGATCTAACTGGCATTGACTACAGTGAAGCCGCAATTGAGCTTGCTCGAAACCTCGCAATTCGTGATGGATTTGAGCACATTAATTTCCTAGTGAGTTGCTCGGTGGAGCATTACACGTTCACATTACATGATCGTATTTCATTTCCACATTTTCGCGCCTTCTTGTGCTTCAGCATGTGATGTTGAACATAGTGTACCCGTACTTGAAAGATGAAGAAAGAACCCTTTCAGATTTATGAACCTTTTTATTTTTGCAGGTTGATGATGTTCTGGAGTCAAAGTTGGAGAGGAGATTTGAACTTGTGATGGATGAAGGAACTCTGGATGCAATAGGGCTCCACCCTGATGGACCTGTAAAGAGGTAAATGCATGTTCAGGTGTTCAGATGTACCTTAATCCGTATGAGTGATATTATCATAAATCTTCATAGCTGTGGTTTAACACTTTGAATTGCCTGAACTTATTTTGACAAAAGGATGGGATCACTTGATTGCTTCCATGTATTAATTTGTCTCCGTTACTGCATTTCAGAATGATGTATTGGCAGTCAGTGGCCAGCTTGGTTTCCCCTGGTGGCATACTGGTCAGTACTTCCATTGCATCATAGCAGTACATTCACAGTAAAATTAACATTTGAGAAAGATGACTGCGTGAAAATCAATGGATTATTATCCTCTGATACCTGTGCATATGTGTAGGTCATCACATCCTGCAGCAGGACCAAGGATGAGCTAGTGCAGGAGGTGGAGAACTTCAACCAGAGAAAGTTGGGCGCTATGGTCTCTGAAGGAGCTCTAGCCAGCGATGCCGTGGTGTTCAAGTACCTCGACCATGTCCAAGCTTACCCAAACGTCGATGGTGTTTGCATCGCCACCGTTGCTTTCCTGCATACATGAAATATATGTATATGTATCCATCCCCCCTCTCTGCCCCTAACTTATCAGACCTGTGACTGTGAGTAACAATGTACCCCAGGACAGCTGCTCTTCTATGGATGGTAATTTACCTTGTCGGATACGTTATTCACTAGAGTGGTGCTTTGTTATGGCTGGATATACGCGTTACTGTACTGTTTTAAAGCTTATCAAGCAAATGTTGCAAACAGATGTACAGAAATCTGCATGCTCAGAAAACTGATCAATAGTCCATGCACTCTGTCAGTAAGACAAATCAAATAACTGTAGATCAATCATGTTAAATACCCTACTGGAAACAACAGATAAGGTACTGGCTTATACTTGCTTCCATTTGCAAGTAATTTTTGGTAATCTCTTGAACATGGGAGAGCCTGAGAAGCTCACAAGTTACATCGTCTGGGTCAGTCTTGTGGTATGTACAGAGCCACTACATTCTTCTATTTCTTGTGCACACAGAAGCGAGTGGCTTCAGACTATCCTACTACATCAGTATCTTTTTCCCTGCTTCTTGGGATCTTTGCTTCTGTTAACCACACCGACGCCGCGCCGACTTGTATGGTGTCAGTAGATGGGGATAAGGCGTGGTTGGTAGCGGGGCAGCGCAGGATCGGCGTTGGCATCCTCTTCTTCCTCCTCCTCCTCGTCGTCCTCGTCCTCGGTGTCCGAGAAGAACATGTAAGTTCCCTGGTTTCCCTGCAGCATCAAGTGATCTAGACCCCAGAGTTATGCATCAGAAAATAGTATACGCAGAACTCTGCAGTGCAAGTGAAACTGGTATCAGTGTTCTGCTGACGGCCAACTGTTATCAGGATCACTACGCCTGACCAGGTTCCAAACCCAACAATGGCTGGTCATTCAGGGATGGGATTACCTGTTGGCGACGCCGACGATGGAAGGTTGCCATTGCTCTCACCATCACCAAGATCGGAAACAGAATTCCGGCGGTCCTCAGCACAAGGAGCTGTTTTTTTCATTCCCCATAAAAATGCAAAACAAGATCAGAGGATTGATTGATTGATTGAATGCAAGAACAAGATCAAATTCACTGAAGAAAATGCTGGTGCTGTGTGATCTGATCAAGGCAATGTTGCTCACATATCTTACCAAAAACAGAGCAAACGAGTACTCCCCGTCGCCGCCGACCATGAGAGGAAGAGTGTGCCGGAGAACCAGGAGGGCCAGGAACTGTTGGATCACAATGGCATAGCTAGCTGTTAATTAGAAAGCCCTTCATTGATCCAACCACAGCCTATTCTGACGAACTCACAATGATGGCGACTGTCCGGCAGCACAGGGCGCTGCTCCTCGTCCTGACTGGAAAGTAGTCGTCGTACTCGTCCATGAAGTCGCGCTCCGAGGGCACCATTGTTATGACCTGCGAGTCGTGGAGATCGTGCCGCGCAACCTCCCAGTTCCCCCTGTGGACACAAGAGACGTTTTACAAAGAGAAATCCCCATGGTTTTGCATCAGGAAAAAGCTTGCAAAATGACTGCCTGCCTGAAGTTCATTGGTATGCTTCCATAGTGGAACAGCTGCTGTGGTGCACTGTAGCCTGGCCTGAATTGCTGCATAAACAGAGAGCTCATAAGACTAAGGCTACACATGTTTGCCTGTTTTTTCAACCAACAAAACAAAAATAGCGGTACATCGATCAGGTAGATAGGCAATTTTGTTTTTTGTTTTTACCTGCAAGCATATTTCACAGACGGTGTCGCCCTTCTCGCTGCACCAACGCTGGATACATTTTCGGTGGGCGTACTGCAGGAAGGGAGAAGTAATAATAGTTTAGTTTTATTTAATCCACCGGTGTAATCGACCGAAATACCGCGTCTTCTTAGTCGATTCCAAGCATATCTCTATCATGATGATAAATGGATCATTTGACACGAGAGGAATCATCGACAAAAAGGACTAAAGGCCAGAATGTTTCTTAAAAGTCTCTCCTACATTTGACCCTGCGTGGAACATAGTGTAGGTAGTTGTCTCACGCATTGTGTGATGATGAGCTTAGCTCTCTCGCTTGCTTCCAACTTAGGGAATACAAAACGCCTACTTTTTGTTTTGCATTATTATTTACAAAAAAGTTACATTTTTTTTTTGTGTTGCACACTATATATACATGTCACAGTCCAAAAAGGAAGGCCAAGAATAGGCATTACTACCTTCCAAGCTAGTACAATCTAGGCAAACATAGTGGATTTCATCCTGAAATTGCTGACCCTTTTTCACACAGTACTACTTAACTTAACTAATAGAACCTACTGCATCTAACCCCAACCATAACAAATATCAACACTTTCTTCATGGCAAGTCAAAACCACACTCACTTCTACTTTTCAGCACTACATGTCTATTTATGTCACAATCCAAAGAGGAAGGCCAACATTAGGCATTGCCTTGCAAGCTACTGTACATTGAGGCAAACAAGGTTGATTTCATCATCAAATCTGTCACTGAGCTTTCCTGATACTTTAATTAAACACAACCTACTGCATCTAACCCCAACCAAAAATAACAAATTTTTCCTCATGGCAAGTCAAACCTACACTCCACTAGCATAGTACTACTGGAAACCAAACTAGGCACCCAAAATTAAGATCAGAAACACCAATTGGCTACTCCATCTCGTACTAAAAACAGATCAAATTTCCCATCCCATATCAGAAAACTTGTGCAGCTTTTTCTGAATCCTTCTTTTTTTGTTTGCCAACGAAGTTAAATTACTGCAAAATTCGACCAAAAGGGAAAAAATAATAATAATCAGGCGTTCTGAACACTGCTGTGTTTTGTTGTTACCTTGAGGCTGCCGCGGCAGGCGCAGGGTGCTTCCATGCCGGCGTCCCAGTCCTCCTCCTGGCAGATCCTGCACTCCACCATCTTGCTCGGGTCGCCGCCAGCGACGGCGATGTCACAGCAGTAGACGACCGCCGCCGGCGTGTCCTCCGCGTCCGGCTGCTTCCTGCTCCCGACGGCCGCCTCCAGCGTGGACTCCGTGAGCAGGCGGTCCACCAGCAGCGCGAGGTGTTCACCCATCGGCCCTGCAAGCACGCACGCAGAGGCAGGTATAATCATCCATGGCGGCCTGTACACTCTGTCTCTCTCGGGCACGCAGTTGCAGGCTTGCAGGGCAAGGGAATGCAACGCGAATATGCAACTGCCGCTTCTGGTATTTATTCTGTCAGGAAGCCCCGGCGCCGGCGCCAACCGCTGGCATCATCGAGCGTGTTTAAAGAAATTGATAACCGCAAGAAACTGGGAGTTTGATAAAGCCATTTTTTTTCTGTCAATTGGAAGCAGCTGGAATCAGTGGCAGGTAGCATCGGCATCGAGGCCAAGAAGAGGCCAAAATTGTCTGAACTTTTGGACGGTAAACGCAAGGGAAGGCGAGTGTCGTGTCGCGTGCATACGCATAAAACATTCATCGCATCAAAAGCGCTGTAGACAGCTTCAATATTAGTATTGTTCTTTGGAGCAGAAAAGAATACACCACCGAGCAAGGGGAGACGAGAGACAATGAATCGAGAGCCAAACCCAAGAAAACTCACTCACCTAGAGAAGAGAAGGGAGAAATCAAGAAGAGATAAACTGAATGGATGAAGAGGCCTCTGAGGTTTCAGTGGTCTGACTGAATATGGGTTATATCAGAAATGAGCAGCAGAACCCAACGAAAATGATCAGTGGAAGAAATGTTTACCTTGCGGAGGTTAGTTATCACCAAGACGGCAGGAGGAGGAAAGCTTTGAAGGTTGGATTTGGGGCGTGGTTAATGGCTAAGGCAAGGGAGGGGGAGGGGGAGGGGTTAAGGTTTGGGAAGCAAGAGATGGAGTGGAGGGGGATGTAAGAAAACAATGGAGGCCAAGCCAAGGGAAACGCCCCAATGGAGAAATACAACCCCTGTCTTCTCCTTCCTTCCTTCCTTCCTTCTCCTGGGATTTAAATTAGAAGAGAGGCAACGCCAAGCAGGGCAAGGAGGAGGAAGAGAGGGGAATAAGTAGTATGCATCTGTCAGTGTATCACCTCACCGCTCACAACAACTTCACTGATACTCCTGCTCTTTTGTATACAACTACTATTTCTTGTCACTTTCCAAAAGCTTTCCACCCTGCTTTCAGGACTCCCCTTTTTTTCTCTCTCTCTCTCTCTCTCTCTCTTTTACTATTGTTTTCAACCCTTTTGTATTGGAGTTGAGAACAAACCAGAGCAGTCTAAGTAAGAATGGAGGAGTAAACTCATGACATTACTGCCAAGGTTTCTTCGGATCCTCAGAGTGTGTGTTACTCATGAGTTTAAATACAGTTGCACCTAGTACGTCTTAGTACTGCCCTCTGGCCATGGTGATTTCATTTCACAGCAAGCAATGGCAGTGCCTGGTCCTGTCAACTGTGAACTGTTGTACTGAATTTTCTTTTTACTGACGACACCTGTTGACCAGAGATCGCAAGTCACAACAAGTTTGTTTCCTGTGCAGCTACATGAACACACACCAGTGGTCCGTCTGATGGCCTGCTAATCGTGCCATCCATCCCATCAGTTAATTAGCTTGGAAGAAAGATTCTCTCTACTCGAAGAACGGAGGGGATCGCGGATGGATCCCTTGTAGTAGTGTAGGTGGCCCACCACTAACCCCCTTACCTAGGACGTAGCCAGGCAGCAGGTTAACTAACGGCCTGCACACGTTTCCCGCCACCAGTACGACCACCCTTAATTTCCCAGCAAATTCTCGTGCTTTCACTTGGTTTCAGTATTAAGACTGCGTTTACTTACTCTAAAGGTTACAACCTCAGATCACACGACATCATTAGCATTAGCATTAGTACTCCCTCGGTAAAGAAAGTACCTGATCTAAACGCTTTTATATTTCTTTGCAAAGTAAGCTTGTATATGCTTTTGCTCCCATGAAACATATACAATGTATATGCTAATTTCAACGGAAATTGTTTAGTGTTGTAATGGCATGGGTTTAGT
>NC_057802.1:6708678-6723147 GCF_018294505.1 Triticum aestivum | reverse complement strand
CAAGCGTTGGCAGAATGCTTACAGGTAGAACATCAGTAGTAGCGCTGGAAAATAACAAGTGTTGCTGGTAATCAGTGGGATCCAATGAGCCCACCCATGCTAGCTGTTGTAGCAGCGCGGCCCAAAATACAGGGCTACTGCTAAGCTTTTAGCAGTAGCGCTCGTTTTGACAACCCGCGCTACTACTAAATTTAGTCCCCTCCTAGGACCCAAGTTTAGTCCCACCTCGCTCCGCGAACAGGGTGTTTACCACCTTAAATATGGTGCTTCTCAAACTATCACAACCACTTGGTCTTCATTGTACTCTATGTGTAGGATCTGTGGCAATATGAATCTTCACCGGTTTCTAAACCGGTGAAGATTCATACTGACAATTTAGATTCTACACAAAAAGATCATTGATAATCAATGTTTTTTTTGATGTTTTTTACATGCTTAGCCTTAGCAGTAGCGCGGGTCCTCTAAAAAGCGCTACTGCTATTGGGCCCAACTTAGCAGTAGCGTTGGGCTACCTAAATGCGCTACTGCTATGTAGCTTAGCAGTAGCGGTGTTTACCAACCAGCGCTACTACTATGGGCACCTTATCCGCCCCGCGTCCTCACTCTCCCCCTCACACTCTCTCACTCGCTCTCTCTGCCACCGCGGGTCGTCGCCGCCGTCGCCCACCGTCACTCCTCTCTCCTCCCTCCGGCGGAGGCTAGGTATCTGCCTCCCTCCTCCTCTCGCCACCCTCCTCTCCCTCCGGTGGCCCTTCTCTCTCCTCCCTGCTCCCGCCGCTGCCCGATGTCCTCCTTCCACCTCCCTCGACCGCCTTGCTCCCTCCTCCCTCCTCCCACTGCCCTCTTCTCTCCTCCCAAGTCCTCCGACCGCCCTGCTCCCTCCTCCCTCCTCCCACTGCCCTCCTCTCTCCTCCCTCCCCCCGCCGCCTGATGCCCTCTTGCTCAATCCTCCCTCCTCCTCCTCCTCCCACCTCTCTCTGTATAAAAATTTAGGTATAGAAATTTTTAGTAAAAGAATTTAGTAATAGAAATTTTTAGGTACAGAAATGTATTAGAATGCTATATGAGATTTTTTAGTAAATGCAGGTTTTTTTGAATAGAATAGAAAAAAATCAGTAAATGTAGGTCATTTGAATAGAATAGGAAATTTTTAGTAATTTTTCTTCTTTTGAATAGAATAGAAAATTAGTAAATGTAGAATAGAACAGAAAATTAGAAAAAATTCAGTAAAATGTAGGTCTTTTCAATACAATAGATTTTTTTATTCGTTTGATGTCGGTCTTTTGAACCCATTATCTTTAAGTATTATAGGTATAAAATAAAATAGAAAATGCCCAAGTCGATGATTAGAATTAGGTTTTACAAATTTTGTTTTTGTTTTAGACATATGGTTTTCATAATGTTTTTGTTTATATTTTGATTTTGTAGAAACAAGGAGCCCCTGCATCATCCCAGCCGCCGTCGTCCCTGTTGGGGAACACAGTAATTTCAAAAAAAATTCTACGCACACGCAAGATCCATCTAGGTGATGCATAGCAACGAGCGGGAGAGTGTGTCCACGTACCCTCTAAAAGATCGAGGATGTCGCCTAGAGGGGGTGGGGTGAATAGGCGCTTTAAAATAATTACGGTTTAGGCTTGAACAAATGCGGAATAAACCTAGCGGTTAATTTGTCATGCACAAAACCTACAACAACTAGGCTCACCTATGTGCACCAACAACTTATGCTAAGCAAGATAGACAACTAAGTGATAGCAAGGTATATGACAAGAAACAATATGGCTATCACAAAGTAAAGTGCATAAGTAAAGAGCTCGGGTAAGAGATAACCGAGGCACGCGGAGACGACGATGTATCCCGAAGTTCACACCCTTGCGGATGCTAATCTCCGTTTGAAGCGGCGTGGAGGCACAATGCTCCCCAAGAAGCCACTAGGGCCACCGTAATCTCCTCACGCCCTCGCACAATGCAAGATGCCGTGATTCCACTAAGGGACCCTTGAGGGCGGTCACCGAACCCGTACAAATGGCAACCCTTGGGGGCGGTCACCGAACCCGTACACTTTGGCAACCCTTGGGGGCGGTCACCGGTACCCGTCAAATTGCTCGGGGCGATCTCCACAACCTAATTGGAGACCCCGATGCTTGCTCGGAGCTTTACACCACAATGATTGAGCTCCGAACACCACAAAGGTTGGGGCTATCTCCCCAACGACACCACGAAGCTTCACCAGAATGGAATATGGCTCCGAGGTGACCTCAACCGTCTAGGGCGCCCAAGCACCCAAGAGGAACAAGCTCAAGGGTACCAAGCACCCAAGAGTAATAAGCTTCTCAACTTGTAACTTCCACGTATCACTGTGGAGAACTCAAACCGATGCACCAAATGCAATGGCAAGGGCACACGGAGTGCCTGAGTCCTTCTCTCTCAAATCCCACCGAAGCAACTAATGCTAGGGAGGAAAATGAGAGGAAGACCAAGAAGGAGAACACCAAGAACTCCAAGATCAAGATACAATGGGTTCCCCTCACATAGAGGAGAAAGTGATTGGTGGAAATGTGGATCTAGATCTCCTCTCTCTTTTCCCTCAAAAACTAGCAAGAATCCATGGAGGGATTGAGAGTTAGCAAGCTCGAAGAAGGTCAACAGTGGGGGAAGAACACGAGCTCAAAGGATAAGGTTGAATGGGGAAGAAGACCCCCTTTTATAGGAGCTCCCGAATCCAACCGTTATGTGCTCAGTCCGCGCACGAGCGGTACTACCGCTCAGGGGAGCGGTACTACCGCCTGGGCGGTAGAACATAGAGAGCGGAGCAAAACAGAGGGCGAGGCAGAGCCGAATGAGCGGCACTACCGCTGGAGCCAGCGGTACTACCGGTGGCCGCAGCGGTACTGCCGCTTGGCCCAGCGGTACTAGGGGCGGTGGTAGCCGCGGTACTACCGCACACGAGCGGTACTACTGCTCCTACTGCTGCCGCTGAACCCGACACGAGAAAACCACGTCTCGAGTCGAGGCGGTACCAGTGCGGAACCGGAGCCGTACTACCGCTTATGGCCATAGGCGGTACTACCGCTTGTGGCGATACGCGGTACTGCCACTCCGGTCCAGCGGTACTACCGCTGGCGCCAACCTTATGCCAAGTCCACGAAAACAAGTACACTCCAAGGAAGACCAGAACTGCCATAACTTCTGCAAATGAGCTCCGAATTGAGCTAACTCAAGCTTGTTGGATAGAGGAAGATGAGTAGCATCAAAACAGCGAAAGAAGAGGCAGGGGAGGTATGCCTAACAAAAAGAGGAGTGAAACCTCCAACAGAGAAGAACCGGCAGAACCTCCAACATCGAAAACATCATAGAAGAAGCATGTGAACTCCGTTTTCGATGAACTCGAGCTTGTCATCAAGATGACCAAGAGCTCTAAGATTCACAAAGAGAATCAAACAAGAACCAAGAAATATGATGCAAGGATGCAATGGTTTGAGCTCTCTACGAATGATACGATCAAGCTACTCATCGAGCGCCCCCCTTGATAGTACGGCAAACGATCCTATAACCCGGTCTCCCAACTACCACCATGAGACCGGTAAAATAGAAAACCTATCAAGGGCAAACCTTTGCCTTGCACATGATCCACTTGAGCTAGATGATGACGATCTCCTTCTCCTCAAGATGGACCACCTTTCTTGATTGCGTTGGGTCGATGGAGACTAGATGATTGCTCCCTCATACTCCACTATGGGTGAGCCACTCTTCAGCACATCTTCACAAGTCCATTGACACCACAATGGACGGCAAGCTTCAAGCACTTGATCTCTTCATGATGCTCCGCTTGAACTTGCACACCGCAAACTTGATGAGGACCACCGCTTGATGTCGTCCTCCATGGGTTGTATAATATCTTCCTCTTGACGCTAGCCCATGGAAACATACCTAACCCCACATAGAACTCTCACGTAGACCATGGGTTAGTACACAAAGCATAAAGGACAATGCTTACCTTACCATGCGATCACGTGATCCCTCTCGGTACATCCTCTACGCTTTGTGTGTTGATCAACTTGATTCACTCTTTGACTTAGTCTTGATCAAGCTTGAATCTTTCCAACTCTCTTCATTTGGATGATGTCTTGAAGGTAAACATGAATGATCACACTCACTTCTTCTTCAAGACATGCTTGCAATAAGCTCAACACTCACAAGACCAATCTTTGGATAATTCCTTTATAGCACCTTGGTCATCACAAACTCTCCTTGAAACCAACAAATAGACTCCAAGAAAAGCCTATGGACAAACCCTTCAAATATAACTCAAGGCAACCATTAGTCCATAAAGATTGTCATCAATTACCAAAACCAAACATGGGTGCACCGCATGTTCTTTCACCCTCGTAGACCGAAAGCGGAAGCGTTAAGCAACACGGTTGATGTAGTCGAACATCTTCGCAATCCAACCGATCAAGTACCGAACGCACGACACCTCCGCGATCTGCACACGTTCAGCTCGGTGACGTCCCTCGTACTCTTGATCCGGCTGAGGCCGAGGGAGAGTTCGTGGTGACGGTGATGATGAAGTTACCGGCGCAAGGCTTCGCCTAAGCACTGCAACGATATGACCGAGGTGGAAATCTGTGGAGGGGGGCACCGCACACGGCTAAGATCAACTTTGATGTCTTCTAGGGTGCCCCCCTCCCCACGTATATAAAGGAGGGAGGGGGAGGCCGTCCGACCCTCATAGGCGCGCCAAGGGGGGAGGAATCCTCCTCCTAGTAGGAGCAGGACTCCCCCCTTTCCTAGTCCTACTAGGAGAAGACGGAAGGAGGGGGAAGAGAAGGAAGGAGGGGGCGCCGCCCCTCCCCCCTAGTCCAATTCAGACTAGGCCCATGGGGGGGGGCGCGTGGCCAGCCCTTGCCAGCTCCTCTCTCTCTCCCCTAGGCCCAATAAGGCCCATTACTTCTCCGGTGGTTCCGATAACCCTTCCGGCACTCCGATATATATCCGGTGACCTCCGGAACTCATACGGTGTCCGAATATAGTCATCCAATATATCAATCTTTATGTCTCGACCATTTCGAGACTCCTCGTCATGTCCGTGATCACATCCGGGACTCCAAATAACCTTCGGTACATCAAAACACATAAACTCATAATACCGATCGTCATCGAATGTTAAGCGTGCGGACCCTACGGGTTCGAGAACTATGTAGACATGACCAAGACTCATCTCCGGTCAATAAACAATAGAGGAACCTGAATGATCATATTGGCTCCCACATATTCTACGAAGATCTTTATCGGTCAAACCGCATAACAACATACGTTGTTCTTTTTGTCATCGGTATGTTACTTGCCCGAGATTCGACCGTCGGTATCTCAATACCTAGTTCAATCTCGTTACCGGCAAGTCTCTTTACTCGTTCCGTAATGCATCATCCCATAACTAACTCTTTAGTCACATTACTTGCAAGGCTTATAGTGATGTGCATTACCGAGAGGGCCCAGAGATACCTCTCCGACAATCGGAGTGACAAATCCTAATCTCGATCTATGCCAACTCAACAAACACCATCGGAGACACCTGTAGAGCATCTTTATAATCACCCAGTTACGTTGTGACGTTTGATAGCACACAAGGTGTTCCTCCGGTATTCGGGAGTTGCATAATCTCATAGTCTGAGGAACATGTATAAGCCATGAAGAAAGCAATAGCAATAAAACTAAACGATCATAGTGCTAATCTAACAGATGGGTCTTGTCCATCACATCATTCTCTAATGATGTGATCCTGTTCATCAAATGACAACACATGTCTATGGCTAGGAAACTTAACCATCTTGGATTAACGAGCTAGTTAAGTAGAGGCATACTAGGGACACTTTGTTTGTCTATGTATTCACACATGTACTAAGTTTCCGGTTAATACAATTCTAGCATGAATAATAAACTTTATCATGATATAAGGAAATATAAATAACAACTTTATTATTGCCTCTAGGGCATATTTCCTTCAGTCTCCCACTTGCACTAGAGTCAATAATCTAGTTCACATCGTCATGTGGTTTTACACCAATAGTTCACATCTTTATGTGATTAGTTCACATCTTCATATGACTAATACTCAAAGGGTTTACTAGAGTCAATAATCTAGTTCACATCGCTATGTGATTAACACTCAAAGAGTGATCATGTTTTTCTTGTGAGCGAAGTTTAGTCTACGGGTCTGCAACATTCAGATCCGTATGTATTTTGCAAATTTCTATGTCTATGATACTCTGCACGGAGCTACTCTAGCTAATTGCTCCCACTTTCAATATGTATCTAGATCGAGACTTAGAGTCATCTAGATTGGTGTCAAAAGCTTGCATCGACGTAACTCTTTACGACGAACTCTTTTATCACCTCCATAACCGAGAAATATTTCCTTAGTCCTCTAAGGATAATTTTGACCGCTGTCCAGTGATCTACTCCTAGATCACTATTGTATTCCCTTGCCAAAATCATGCTAAGGTATACAATAGGTCTGGTACACAACCTACCATACTTTATAGAACCTATGACTGAGGCATAGAGAATGACTTTTCATTCTCTTTCTATTTTCTGCCGTGGTCGGGTTTTGAGTCTTTACTCAACTTCACACCTTGCAACACAGGCACCTCTATCTGCTCAGGCATATCAGGAGTTTTTGACTGTACAAGATCTTATGGTCTCCTATAGTAGAGAAGTGGAGCAAAAGGACACTTGGTTCTGGCAGGGGACATGTAATGCATTCAAGCCCAAGCTGTTCTACTCTTTCATGCATTCTAACATGTCTTTTAACCCTCTTCTTCTCTGGATATGGAAATCCTCCTGCACAATGAAAATCAAAGTGTTTGCCTGGATGTTAATCATGGACAGGCTCAATACCAAGGATATGGTGGAAAGAAGACATTGGCATATTGATGATGGGGTTAACTGCCTTCTTTGTCCCTTGAGGACTAGAGAGACCAGAAACCACCTGTTCTTTGAATGTAACTTCAGTGTGAGAATATGGAACTATCTGCAAATTACATGGTCACCTGGGGATGACATGTCTGCTATTGTTATGCAAGCTAAACAGGATTTTGCTCAGCCTTTTTTTTTACTGAAGTTGTTTTTGTTGCTTGCTGGAACATCTGGATAATCAGGAATGCAAGAGTGTTCAGGCATGAGAGGCAGAGTTTTAATAAATGGAGAAGTGCATTTATCCATGATATTACACTCATGCAGCACAGAGTCAAGGCTAGATACAAGGAGGACCTGCTAAAGTGGATTTCATTCTTACCCCCTTGAGGTTCTTTTTGTTTTACTAGTAGCTTAGTTCCCTTTCTTCTTTATTTTTTATGTTCTGATTACCACTTGTAATCTTTGTACATTGTATTATCTATTTTGAATAAAAGTTAAATGCTGTGGGGGGTTCTCCCTACAGTTTCCAGTCAAAAAAACACAGGCAAGAACTCCTTCTTTGACTGTTCCATTTTGAACTACTTCAAAATCTTGTCAAGGTATATACTCATTGAAAAAATCTTATCAAACGTCTTGATCTATCTCTATAGATCTTGATGCTCAATATGTAAGCAGCTTCACCAAGGTCTTTCTTTGAAAAACTCCTTTGAAAAACTCCTTTATGCTTTCCAGAAAAATTCTACATTATTTCCGATCAACAATATGTCATTCACATATACTTATCAGAAATGATGTAGTGCTCCCACTCACTTTTTGTAAATACAGGCTTCATCGCAAGTCTGTATAAAACTATATGCTTTGATCAACTCATCAAAGCGTATATTCCAACTCCGAGATGCTTGCACCAGTCCATAGATGGATCGCTGGAGCTTGCACATTTTGTTAGCACCTTTAGGATTGACAAGACCTTCTGGTTGTATCATATACAACTCTTAATAAATCTATTAAGGAATGCAGTTTTGATATCATTTGTCAGATTTTATAAAATGTGGCAATTGCTAACATGATTCAGACAGACTTTAAGCATCGATACGAGTGAGAAAATCTCATCGTAGTCAACATCTTGAACTTGTCAAAAACCCTTTTCGACAAGTCGAGTTTTGTAGATAGTAACACTACTATCAGCGTCCGTCTTCCTCTTGAAGAACCATTTATTTTCAATGGCTTGCCGATCATCGGGCAAGTCAACCAAAGTCCACACTTTGTTCTCATACATGGATACCATCTCAGATTTTATGGCCTCAAGCCATTTCACGGAATCTGGGCTCATCATCGATTCCTCATAGTTCGTAGGTTCATCATGGTCTAGCAACATGACTTCCAGAACAGGATTACCGTACCACTCTGGTGCGGATCGTACTCTGGTTGACCTACGAGGTTCGGTAGTAACTTGATCTGAAGTTTCATGATCATCATCATTGACTTCCTCACTAATTGGTGTAGGCATCACTGGAACTGATTTCAGTGATGAGTTACTTTCCAATTTGAGAGAAGGTACAATTACCTCATCAAGTTCTACTTTCCTCCCACTCACTTCTTTCGAGAGAAACTCCTTCTCTAGAAAGGATCCACTCTTAGCAACAAAGATCTTGCCTTCGGATCTGTGATAGAAGGTGTACCCAACAGTTTTTTTGGATATCCTATGAAGACGCACTTCTCCGATTTGGGTTTGAGCTTATCAGGCTGAAACTTTTTCACATAAGCATCGCAACCCCAAACTTTAAGAAACGTCAACTTAGGTTTCTTGCTAAACCACAGTTCATACGGTGTCGTCTCAACGGATTTTTAGACGGTGCCCTATTTAACGTGAATGCATCTGTCTCTAATGCATAACCCCAAAACGATAGTGATAAATCGGTAAGAGACATCATAGATCGCACCATATCTAACAAAGTACGGTTATGACGTTCGGACACACCATTACGCTGTGGTGTTCCAGGTGGCGTGAGTTGCGAAACTGTTCCACATCATTTAAAATGAAGACCAAACTCGTAATCAAATATTTGTCTCTACGATCAGATCGTAGAAACTTTTTTTTCTTGTTACGATGATTTTCCACTTCACTCTGAAATTCTTTGAACTTTTCAAAATGTTTCAGACTTATGTTTCATCAAGTAGATATACCCATATCTGCTCAAATCATCTGTGAAGGTCAGAAAATAACGATACCCGCCGCGAGCCTCAACACTCATCGGACCGCATACATCAGTATGTATTATTTCCAATAAGTCAGTTGCTCGCTCCATTGTTTCGGAGAACGGAGTCTTAGTCATCTTGCCCATGAGGCATGATTTGCAAGCATCAAGTGATTCCAAAAATCCATCAGCATGGAGTTTCTTCATGCGCTTTTCACCAATATGACCTAAACGGCAGTGCCACATATAAGTTGCACTATCTTTATTAACTTTGCATCTTTTGGCTTCACTATTATGAATATGTGTATCACTACGATCGAGATTCAATAAACCATTTATATTGAGTGTATGACCATAGAAGGTTTTATTCATGTAAATAGAACAACAATTATTGTTTGACTTAAATGAATAACCGTATTGCAATAAACATGATCCAATCATATTCGTGCTCAACGCAAACACCAAATAACATTTATTTTAGGTTTAACACTAATCCCGAAGGTAAAGGGAGTGTGCGATGGTGATCTTATCAACCGTGGAATCACTTCCAACACACATCATTACCTCGCCCTTAACTAGTCTCTGTTTATTTTGCAACTCCTATTTCGAGTTACTACTCTTAGCAACTAAACCGGTATCAAATACTGAGGGGTTGCTATAAACACTAGTAAAGTACACATCAATAACATGTATATCAAATATACTTTTGTTCACTTTGCCATCCTTCTTATGCGCCAAGTATCTAGGGCAGTTCCACTTCCAGTGACCATTTCCTTTGCAGTAGAAGCACTCAGTTCCAGGCTTGGGTCTAGCTTTGGGATTCTTCATGGGAGCAGCAACTTGCTTGCTATTCTTCTTTGAAGTTCCTCTCTCTTTCCCTTTGCCCTTTTCTTGAAACTAGTGGTCTTGTTAATCATCAACACTTGATGCTATTTCTTGATTTCTACCTTCGCCGATTTCAGAATCGCGAAGAGCTTGGGAATTACTTTCGTCATCCCTTGCATATTATAGTTCATCACTAAGTTCTAGTAACTTGGTGATAGTGACTAGAGAACTTTGTAAATTACTATCTTATCTGGAAGATTAACTCCCACTTGATTCAAGCAATTGTAGTACCCAGACAATCTGAGCACATGCTCACTGGTTGAGCTATTCTCCTCCATCTTTTAGGCAAAGTACTGTCAGAGGTCTCATACCTCTTGACTCGGGCATGAGTCTGAAATACCAATTTCAATTCTTGGAACATCTTATATGTTCTGTGGCGTTTAAAATGTTTTTGAAGTCCCGGTTCTAAGCCGTAAAGCATGGTGCACTAAACTATCAAGTAGTCATCATACCGAGCTTTGCCAAACGTTCATAATGTCTGCATCTGCTCCTGCAATAGGTCCGTCACCTAGCGGTGCATCAAGGACATAATTCTTCTGTGCAGCAATGAGGACAATCCTCAGATCACGGACCTGGTCCGCATCATTTCTACTATCATCTTTCAACATAGTTTTTCTCTAGGAACATATCAAAAATAAACGGGGAGCTACATCGCGAGCTATTGATCTACAACATAGTTATGCAAATAATATCAGGACTAAGTTCATGATAAATTAAGTTCAATTAATCATATTACTTAAGAACTCCCACTTAGATAGACATCCCTCTAGTCATCTAAATGATCACGTGATCCATATCAACTAAACCATGTCCGATCATCACGTGAGATGGAGTAGTTTTCAATGGTGAACATCACTATGTTGATCATATCTACTATATGATTCACGCTCGACCTTTCGGTCTCAGTGTTTCGAGGCCATATCTGCATATGCTAGGCTTGTCAAGTTTAATCCGAGTATTCTGTGTGTGCAAAACTGGCTTGCACCCGTTGTATGTGAACGTAGAGCTTATCACACCCGATCATCACGTGGTATCTCGGCATGACAAACTTTCGCAACGGTGCATACTCAGGGAGAACACTTGTACCTTGAAATTTAGTGAGAGATCATTTATAATGCTACCGTCGAACTAAGCAAAATAAGATGCATAAAGGATAAACATCACATGCAATCAATATAAGTGATATGATATGGCCATCATCATCTTGTGCCTTTGATCTCCATCTCCAAAGCACCGTCATGATCACCATCGTCACCGGCGCGACACCTTGATCTCCATCGTAATATCGTTGTCGTCTCGCCAACTATTCCTTCTACGACTATCGCTACCGCTTAGTGATAAAGTAAAAACAATTACAGGGCGATTGCATTGCATACAATAAAGCGACAACCATATGGCTCCTGCCAGTTGCCGATAACTCTGTTACAAAACATGATCATCTCATACAATAAAATTTAGCATCATGTCTTGACCATATCACATCACAACATGCCCTGCAAAAACAAGTTAGACGTCCTCTACTTTGTTGTTGCAAGTTTTACGTGGCTGCTATGGGCTGAGCAAGAACCGTTCTTACCTACGCATCAAAACCACAACGATTTTTCGTCAAGTGTGTTGTTTTAAGCTTCAACAAGGATCGGGCGTAGTCACACTCGACTCAACTAAAGTTGGAGAAACTGACACCCACTAGCCACCTATGTGCGAAGCACGGCGGTAGAACCAGTCTCATGAACGCGGTCATGTAATGTCGGTCTGAACCGCTTCATCCAACAATACCGCCGAACCAAAGTATGACATGCTGGTAAGCAGTATGACTATTATTTCCCACAACTCTTTGTGTTCTACTCGTGCATATAACATCTACGCATAGACCTGGCTCGGATGCCACTATTGGGGAACACAGTAATTTCAAAAAAAATCCTACGCACACGCAAGATCCATCTAGGTGATGCATAGCAACGAGCGGGAGAGTGTGTCCACGTACCCTCGTAGAACGAAAGCGGAAGCGTTAAGCAACGCGGTTGATGTAGTCGAACATCTTCGCGATCCAACCGATCAAGTACCGAACGCACGGCACCTCCGCGGTCTGCACACGTTCAGCTCGGTGACGTCCCTCGTACTGTTGATCCAGCTGAGGCCGAGGGAGAGTTTTGTCGGCACGACGGCGTGGTGACGGTGATGATGAAGTTACTGGCGCAGGGCTCGCCTAAGCACTACAACAATATGACTGAGGTGGAAATCTGTGGAGGGGGGGCACCGCACACGGCTAAGATCAACTTTGATGTCTTCTAGGGTGCCCCCCTCCCCACGTATATAAAGGAGGGAGGGGGAGGCCGGCTGGCCCTCATAGGCGCACCAAGGGGGGAGGAATCCTCCTCCTAGCAGGAGTAGGACTCCCCCCTTTCCTAGTCCTACTAGGAGAAGACGGAAGGAGGGGGGAAGAGAAGGAAGGAGGGTGCGCCGCCCCTCCCCCTAGTCCAATTCGGACTAGGCCCATGGGGGGGGGCGCGGTGATGACCCACAAGTATAGGGGATCTATCGTAGTCCTTTTGATAAGTAAGAGTGTCAAACCCAACGAGGACCAGAAGGAAATGATAAGCGGTTTTCAGCAAGGTATTCTCTGCAAGCACTGAAATTATCGGTAACAGATAGTTTTGTGATAAGGTAATTTGTAACGAGCAACAAGTAACAAAAGTAAATAAATTGCAGCAAGGTGGCCCAATCCTTTTTGTAGCAAAGGACAAGCTTGGACAAACTCTTATATAGAGAAAAGCGCTCCCGAGGACACATGGGAATTATCGTCAAGCTAGTTTTCATCAGATTCATATGATTCGCGTTCGGTACTTTGATAATTTGATATGTGGGTGGACCGGTGCTTGGGTGCTGTCCTTACTTGGACAAGAATCCCACTTATGATTAACTCCTATTGCAAGCATCCGCAACTACAAAAGAAGTATTAAGGTGAACCTAACCATAGCATGAAACATATGGATCCAAATCAGCCCCTTACGAAGCAACGCATAAACTAGGGTTTAAGCTTCTGTCACTCTAGCAAGCCATCATCTACTTATTACTTCCCAATGCCTTCCTCTAGGCCCAAATAATGGTGAAGTGTCATGTAGTCGACGTTCACATAACACCACTAGAGGAGAGACAACATACATCTCATCAAAATATCGAATGAATACCAAATTCACATGACTACTAATAGCAAGACTTCTCCCATGTCCTCAGGAACAAACGTAACTACTCACAAAGCATATTCATGTTCATAATCAGAGGAGTATTAATATGCATAATGGATCTAAACATATGATCTTCCACCAAATAAACCAACTAGCATCAACCACAAGGAGTAATCAACATTACTAGCAACCCACAGGTACCAATCTGAGGCTTTGGGACAAAGATTGGATACAAGAGATGAACTAGGGTTTGAGAGGAGATGGTGCTGGTGAAGATGTTGATGGAGATTGGCCCCTCCCGATGAGAGGATCGTTGGTGATGACGATGGTGATGATTTCCCCCTCCCGGAGGGAAGTTTCCCCGGCAGAACAGCTCTGCCGGAGCCCTAGATTGGTTTCGCCAAGGTTCCGCCTCGTGGCGGCGGAGTTTCTTCCCGAAAGCTTGCTTATGATTTTTCCTCGGACGAAAGACTTCATATAGCAGAAGATGGGCACCGGAGGGCCACCAGGGGGCCCACGAGGCAGGGGGCGCGCCCAGGGGGGTAGGGTGCGCCCCCCACCCTCGTGGCCAGGGTGTGGCCCCCTCTGGTATTTTCTTCGTCCAGTATTTTTTATTATTTCCAAAAATAACTTCCGTGGAGTTTCAGGACTTTTGGAGTTGTGCAGAATAGGTCTCTAATATTTGCTACTTTTCTAGCCCAGAATTCCAGCTGCCGGCATTCTCCCTCTTCATGTAAACCTGGTAAAATAAGAGAGAACAGGCATAAGTATTGTGACATAATGTGTAATAACATCCCATAATGCGATAAATATCGATATAAAAACATGATGCAAAATGGACGTATCAACTCCCCCAAGCTTAGACCTCGCTTGTCCTCAAGCGGAAGCCGATAACGATAAATATGTCCACATGTTTAGAGATAGAGGTGTCGATAAAATAAAATACGGACTTGAGGGCATCATGATCAATCTTATAACAACAACATATATATATATTGTCATATGATCTCTTATGCTCAAGTAATAATCTATTCACAATGTCAAGTATGAATCAGAAACTTCATTGAGAACCAACAAACTATAATATCAGTCATTGAAGCAATTGCAATTTATCATAACATCAGAAAGAGTCTATGTAAGAGCTTTTCAGCAAGTCCACATACTCAACTATCATTTAGTCTTTCACAATTGCTAACACTCACGCGATACTTATGGGTATGGAGTTTTAATCGAACACAGAGAAAGATAGGGGCTTATAGTTTCGCCTCCCAACCTTTTACCTCAAG